>NC_048299.1:17932083-18201502 GCF_013100865.1 Trachemys scripta elegans
TCATTTTTAGATCACAGGATCATGTCAAAATAGATGTCTGAACTTTCATAAATGACATTTTAATTTTCAAATTCCTTTATATGCCCTTGGTAATCAAAATCATTTTCTTTGTACATAGAGATTTGATAGCCCTTAAAACTATAATGATTTTGAAACTTTTTTCCTAGATATATTTTCCTAGATCTGCTCTAGGAATTATTTTGGGGAAGTTCTATGGCCTGTGTTACACAGGAGGTCAGGCTAGATGATCACAATAGTCCCTTTTGGCCATGGAATCTGCAAATCTATGGAACTTTGGACACATTTTAAATATCACTTATTTTGTTTAGCTAAGTAGCCATTAGGCATGTATAGTAACTTATTTTTAACGACAACAACAACAACAAATCCGTAAGCTAAAAATACCTTGCACAGCACTTTAGATGGCATTTTTTATCTGTGATCCTCAAATCACTTTACAAGCACTAATGAATAAAGCTTATTAACACCATGATGCGGTATGTAAGTATTGGATTTCCCATTGACTAGATGGGGAAATTGAAGCATTGATAGGTAATTAGACTGATTCTCACTTACACTAAGGACTTTTTACACTGCTCTAGTAGTGAAAATGAGCCTTAAAAGTGAATTTAGAGATATTTTAAGAAGGCCCCTTTACACTGCTAGAGTGATGTAAAAAGGCCTTAGTATGAATGAGAATCAGACCCAATGTGACTTGAGGAAAAAGAGCCCTAAAATAACAGAGTAACCACTAGTCCACGGTACTTTCCATTATGTTTAATCTTACCTAGTATATCACACATCATGTTATCTGGCAAAAGTAAACAAGGGGCTAGAGGTTTGTTGCAGATAATTCTTTGAAAAAAATTAACATTTTGCATTCTACCCTATTTTTCTTATCCAAGTTACATTTGCCCAGATTTCAGATACATCCAAACTATATGTGCATGACCCTGCTCCATTTTAATTCTACTGATTTCAGTCGAATAATGTACGACTTACAGTGGTGTGAGATCAGAATCATGTCTTGTATATTTAGCTGGAATGGTAGGGCCATATCCTGCAAACATTTGAGTAAAGAAAGGCACCAGTTTAAGCATCTGAAGGATCAGAGCCTAGTACAATCATTGGGAGGGGAGCTTTAGGTTTATTAGAAACTGGGGAACCTTTTGGGAAAGGAGGAGCCTACACAGGAAGGATGGGTTCCACCTAAACCAGAATGAAACCAGATTGCTGGCATATAAAATTAAAAAGGTCATAGAAGAGCTAGGGAAGGAGCTAGGGAAAAGCCAATAGGTATGGAGGAGCAGACGGTTTGGACAGAGACACCCCTTAGGAGAGAATTTATTAAAGGGGATTGTAGGGAGCCAGGGTGACTTCTCTCCGAACCTGAGTGTAAAGAGCCGCTCTCTCAGCCTGAGGGGGTGAGGCCAGACCAAGCTTACTCCACCCCCAGAAGGGGAGGGATGGAACAGGAAGTACAAAGGGCGGGGCCCTTAGCCCAGTCAGGGCAGTACCAGGGAGAGAGGCAGACGCAGACTGCTCCCTTCAGACCCTGTTGCTGGTCCAGGGGAGGCCCTGGACCAGGAGAAACCTGACCTGGAGGAAGGACAGGGGCTACCAGGGCTGCCCGCCGCCGAGTACCCGGAGGAACTGGAGGAGTCTGAGGCGGAGCGGGAGCGGGAGCTGGAGCTGCCAGCAGCTGAGTACCCGAACGAGCTGGAAGGACCGGAGGGACTTGCTCAAGGGACTGGGTAGGAAGCAGCCCAGGGACAGAACTGCACAGTGCGGTGAGTCTATTTGGTCAGCGTGTTGCGGAGGAACCCCGTTGACCCGGTGACGGGACCCTCGCCCCGCCACTGTCAGGGCCCTGGGCTGGAACGCAGTGGAGTTGGGTGGACCTGCGTTCCCCTACCCCGGCCAACCCGCCTCAGGTAGCAAAATCCCAATAGCACTATAGACTCTTGCCGGCGCTCCCCTGCCTGCGGGACGCGCTATAGACTCTTGCCGGCGCTCCCCTGCCTGAGGGACGCGCTATAGATTCTTGCCGGCGCTCCCCTGCCTGAGGGACGCGCTATAGACTCTTGCCGGCGCTCCCCTGCCTGAGGGACGCGCTATAGACTCTTGCCGGCGCTCCCCTGCCTGAGGGACGCGCTATAGACTCTTGCCGGCGCTCCCCTGCCTGAGGGGCGCGCTATAGACTCTTGTCGGCGCTCCCCTGCCTGAGGGACGCGCTATAGCTCTTGTCGGCGCTCCCCTGCCTGAGGGACGCGCTATAGACCTTTGCCGGCGCTCCCCTGCCTGAGGGACGCGCTATAGACTCTTGCCGGCACTCCCCTGCCTGAGGGACGCACTATAGACTCTTGCCGGCACTCCCCTGCCTGAGGGATGCACTATAGACTCTTGCCGGCGCTCCCCTGCCTGAGGGGCCGCTATAGACTCTTGCCGGCGCTCCCCTGCCTGAGGGGCGCGCTATAGCTCTTGCCGGCGCTCCCCTGCCTGAGGGGCGCGCTATAGCTCTTGTCGGCACTCCCCTGCCTGAGGGGCGCGCTATAGACCTTTGCCAGTGTCCCTCCCTCCGCTAATTCCCTAGTGACAGACGGCCTGAGGCAGGCTGGCCAGTGCTAGGCCAGTAGCTACCCACTGCCCCCTAGTGGCTCGGTGGGCCAACTGACACAGGTCACAGGGATACTTATATCCTAGAAAAAGGAGATGATAGAAGTTGATAAAGTCAGGTAGGAGCTGAGGAAAAACAGTCAAATGAAAAAGAGTCCTATTGAATGATATCACATGAAGGCAGTGTACAAAATATTGACAAATTTTATAAATGCTTGTATACAAATGCTAGAACTCTAAATACTAAGATGGGTGAACTGAAATGCTGGGTATTAATTGAGAATATTAATATAATAAGCATCATAGAAACTTGGTAGAACGATTATAATCAATGGGACATAGTAATACCGGGGTACAAAATATATAGGAATGACAGAGTAGGTTGTGCTGGTGGGGGGAGTAGCACTATATGTAAAGAAAGCAAAGAGTCAAATATAGTAAATATCTTAAGTGAATCAAACTGGCTAAATCAATCATGGATAGTGTGATACTGGCAGATCAGAGCCCCATGTCTCAACTGAACAATAACAAATACATAGCTGCAATCAATCTGGCTCACCTGTGTGTTAGTTTTGTTAAAATGGATATTAGAATGATAAGGATGTGTTTAGACTTTATTGAATGCTTGTAAGTTTCTGCATGCCTTAACCTCACTTATAACATCTGTATCCCATATTGTAAGGTAATATTTGAGCCGTTGTATTGTGAACCTCTGTGACTGCATAAATCACCAGACAGGAGAGAGACATTAATTAGTGTGAAGGGGCGATCTTCAACAGAAAGTGTTACACTCTTTGCAAAAGGAAAGGTCCTTTGATACCAGATGTTGCAACTGGACTTTTCCTATGTACAAGAGGACAAAACACATTTGTTGTTCTCTCCTCCTTCTGAAAATGAGTCATGCAAGTCGACTCCTCCCATCAGCTGAGTTTAAAGCTCAGAGCACAATGCAGGAGAGAGATAAAATCTCCAAACAAAAGGGACTAGGTATCTCTAAGCTGCTTGGACCCTAGGGGGCAAAGTGTTTCTAGGCTTAAGCAAGAGATCCTTTGTGCTTAGCCTGAGTTAGCCCAAAAGGACATATAGAGCTTGCTAATTCTAGAAGCTTCTATTACCTTTTGAAATTTAAGATTGTAACTCATTCATGTATACGTGTTTACGTGCTTTAACCTTGTAAAAAACTCTCTTTTCCTTTTCCTATTTAATACATCTTTAAATAGTTTGTTTTAAGATTGGCTACAAGTATTGTCTTTGGAGTGAGATTTAAGGGGCAATTGACTTAGGGTAAGTGACTGGTCCTTTGGGACTGGGAGTAACCTGAATATTACTGTGATTCTTGGTGTGAGGGCCAGCTATCACAAAGGTATGTTCACCTGGATGGCAAGAAAGATCAGAGTACCCAAGGGGACTGTCCGTGACTCCACATTAAGGTTGTGATAGTGCCTGAGGAGTTTATACTTGATAACTGATTGGTGACATCTAAAGTATAGAACTCACAACCAATTTAGGATTTGTGCCCGGGTTCCTAGCAGTCTGTTTTGAGGTTAGTACTCATGCTTTTGAGTCATTGCAGGCAGTGTTACAGATAGAAATTCCATGCTTGAATAATACGAGTATAGCACTAGGAATATACTACTGAGCACCTAATCAGGATGAGGATGGTGATTGTGAATTGCTCAGAGAGATTAGAGAGCCTACAAAACCAGAAAACCCAATAATAATGGAGAATTTCAACTATCCCCATATTGACTGGGTACATGTCACCTCAGGATGGGATGCAGAGATTAAATTTCTGGATGTCATTAATGACTGCTTTTTGGAGCAGCTAGACCTAGAATCCACAATGGGAAAGTGCATTCTTGATTTAGTCCTAAATGTAGCACACAATCTGGTCTATGGAGCTGATCTGCTTGGTTACAGCAACCATAATGTAATTAAATTTAACATCCTCCTAGGGGGGGAAATACCAAAGAAACCCATCATAGTAGCATTTAACTTCAAAAAGAGGCACTACACAAAAATGAGGGGGCTAGTTAAATGGAAATTAAAAAGAATACTCACATGAGTGAAATGCCTGCAAATTGCATGGAAACTTAAAAAAACCACCATACTAGCGGCTCAGACTAAATGTATACCCCCAAACAAATAAATAAATAAACAAACAGTACAAGGACCAAAAAAATGTCACTATGGTTAAACAGCAGAGTAGAAGATGCAGTCAACAGCAAAAACGCATCCTTTAAAAACTGGATATCAAATTCCACAGAGGAAAATAGAAAGGAGCATAAAATCTGGCAAGACCAGTTTAAAAGTATAATCAGGCAGGCCAAAAAAAAATTTGAAGAGCAACTAGTAAAAGACACAAAAACAGCAATTTTTTAAAGTACATCAGAAGCAGGAAGCCTGCCAAACAGTCAGTGGGGCCACTCAAAGATCAAGGTGCAAAAGGATAGATCAATCAATGTCTATTAGCGAAGATGGTCAGGGATGCAATTCAATGCTCTGAGAGTCTCTAAACCTCTGACTAGCAAAAGCTGGGATGGAACACTCGATAGCTGCCCTGTTCTGTTCATTCCCTCTGAAGCATCTGGCATAGTCCACTGTTGGAAGACAAGATACTGGGCTAGATGGACTATTAGTCTGACCCAATATGGCCAGTTAGAAGAAGGAGTTCGCCCTCCCTAAATTTGTGAATGCTTATCTGAATCCAAAATTACCAAATTACATCTGAGGCTGAATTTGTTATCCAGGTGTGCAGGGCTGGTGCAAGGATATTTCGCGCCCTAGGCGAAACTTCCATCTTGAACCCCCCCACCTCTGGCCCGGGGAACCAGGGCCATCCCTAGATATTTTGGTGCCCAACGCAGCCCCCCATGCCAAACAGTTGATTGGCGCCACAAGCCTGGGTGGCGGGAGAAGTGGAGCAGCGTCGGCGTGCTCAGGGGAGAAGGCAGAGTGGAGGTGAGCTGGGGCAGGGAGCAGTTCCCCTGCATGCCCCTCTCCTCCCCCCACTCCCGTTACTTGCTGCGGGCAGGGCAGCCCTCCCTGCGCCCCCTGCCCCAGCTCATCTCCACTCCACCGCCTCCCCTGAGCACGCTTTTTGGCGCCCCCAACCACTTGGCGCCCTAGGCAGCCACCTAGTTCGCCTAGTGGTTGCACCGGCCCTGCAGCTTTGCAATGTTTATCATAATATCTATTCTCCCTTAGAAGCACACATATCTCTACTGCTGTCTGTAGTTCCAGTTACTGTCTTCCATATAAAAACCAGTGGGAGAGGGCTGGCCAAAGGATAAGCTGACATCTTCCTCCTTCTGCCCAGGGAGCAAGAGCTGCACATGGAGGCTTCCCTCCACATGTTGATCTTGAGGGTATGATCACATCCTTTAGTTGTAGTGACTATTCTTATGGGGTCTGATCTTGCAACACTGAAGTCAGTGGGAGCCATGCTTTTGACATCAGCAGGTGCAGGATCAGGCTGTAGGGAGGGAGAGTATCTCCATGTTAAGTAATTACACCAGCAAAATAGACAATTGTCTGTCCTGTCAATAATCAGTGTAATCAGGTGTCCTTATTTTTTTATTTATACTTTCAGAAATATGAGAATCTGTTGATCAAAAATACCTATTTTGTGTCACCTTTGGCAGTTTTCTAGGACAATAGTACATTTAAACTAGTTACAGGGTCTGTTAGGTAAACATGAGTTTAAAAATTTGTCTTAGCTCTTGCACACTTCCAAGAGATTTTCACCATTTTAAATTCTGAAAAACAAAGGTCATTTATATACAAAAGTACCACTTAGGAATAATATTAAAGGTTTGCCTTAAACTGCTACTAGCCAGGAAACTCACAGTTAAAATGCAATTCTACTCTGAAAAGTGACCGTATAAAAATGGCACAGATCAGCTCTGTGTGTATTCACAGTCATATCCAATTCTGTTAGTGAAAAATAAACTAATTACTACTTTTTACTGCAAGGCCACACAGCTATGGAAGTGTGGGATGGATTCTATTCTCTTTCATTCATCAACAGAATGGTTAAGTAAGAGCTTGACTACACTATGGAGGTTACAGTGGCATAACTAGGGTGCCACAGGAGAACCCCTTTGTGTAGACACATTCTACAGCAATGGAAGATGTTCTTCATCACTGTAGTAACTCCACCTCCCTCAGCAATGGTAGCTAGGGCAATAGAAGAATGCTTCCATCAACCTAGTTGTGTCTACACTAGGGGTTTGGTTGGCATAGGTGCAGTTCTCAAAGGTGTGGATTTTTTACATCTCTGAGCACCATAACTGTGTCAACCTAAGTTTTAAGTGTAGACCAGGCCCAAGTTCCAAATGCACTCCGTTAGGAACATAGGAATTGCCATACTGGTGATCCAGTAGTCCATCCAGGGCCGGCTCCAGGCACCAGCTTAACAAGCAGGTGCTTGAGGCGGCCAAGGGAGAGGGGCGGCACCTGCCGCAATTCGGGGGCGGCAGGTCCCTCGTTCCCTCTAGGAGCGAAGGACCTGCCGCTGAACTGCCGCTGCCAATCGCGCCTTTTTTTTTCTTTTCCAATTGCCGCGGCCAATCGCGATTGCGGCTTTTTTTTTTTTTTTTTGCTTGGGGCGGCAGAAATGCTGGAGCCGGCCCTGAGTCCATCTAGTACATTAGCCTGTCTCCAATAGTGTACAACATCAGACACTTCAGAGGAAGGTGCAAGAAATTTCACAGAAGCCAGGTATGGGATAATCTACCCCCCAACATGAAGGTTTCATCCTGATCCCTAATAGTTAGAGATTTTCTTAAACCAATTTGGATAACTGATTATGACAAATGGGTTTACGCAGTTGTACAAGAGAAGAATGTGAAGGTACTGTGATTGCAGAGGTGTAAGTAAGGACAGAATCTGGCCTGCAGAATATTTATTACTGGTGATGCACAGGCATCTGCACATGTGTACTTTGATATATTTATATGGTACTCAGATGCCTTGATATTGATGAAGTATAAGAACCTAGATACATAGACAGTGGATAGAAGCAGGAAAGAATTTAGCTTGACTCTCAGATTTTGGGGAAGTTTGCAGGCTGGCAGGCAGAAAGACGATCTAGTTACTTGTAAACTGAACAAATCTGAGCTGGAATTTATTGAGACACAATGGGGCTGATTCTCTTCTCACTTACAACCATGTTAATCAAGTATGACTTTAGTGAATCAATGGAGTCACACTTGGGTAAAGCTCGGGTGAAAGACTGGAGAATCAGGCCTAATAAATCAAGACCCTCTCTTTCATTTTTATGGAACAGAACCACTCTTTAAGGTTGAAACTCTGCCCTTAGCTCATCCTGGTTTACTGACATGTGGCAGCAGATACAATCTGGCTTTACTGCCTGTGGACCTGCATTTGACATCCATGGCAAAACGCTATGCAAGACAGGGGTCTGTGGCTCCTTATAACTATGTGTGATCTTAAATGCTACAAGAGTTACAAAGCCTAGGTAGAAAGAAGTAAATAATTTACTTTCCTAGGCCTGAAGCTCAGCTAGCATAGATCACTGATTTATACCAGCTGAGGGTCTGACTGACTGCCCGCCTTTTGCCCATGTAGGCATTTGGGGCCAGATGCTGATCTCCACTGAATGGAATTCCACTGGATTTATATAGCTGTGTGACCAGAATCTGGCCCAAATGTACCCAGTGTGAAGTCAATGCCATTATTCAGGATTGAGATCAATGTAAAATAAGATTCTAGCAGTCTATTTGTAATTTACTTTACATACTAAGCACTGGTTTCACAAGATTTGTGCTCTCATTATATGGCTTTGCAACACTTTTTGGAGAAGAGGAGAACATTGCCAAAATGAGTACATTCCATGGTTTTCCCATTCACAAGGCAAACTCTATAAATCACTAATTGGTTATTGTGCCTCAAAGAAAGTACACCTCTACCCTGATATAACGTGACCCGATATAACACGAATTCTGATATAATGCGGTAAAGCAGTGCTCTGGGGGTGGGCAGGGGCTGCACACTCCGGCAGATCAAAGCAAGTTTGATATAACGCAGTTTCACCTATAATACGGTAAGATTTTGTGGCTCCCAAGGACAGCGTTATAGTGAGGTAGAGGTGTATATTCTACATACAGGGTGGTGGGGAAGTGTGAAATGACAAACATGGCACTTATGTTCAAATAAGCAACCTATTTCCAGATCTAACAGACTGAAAATGCTTTCATAATAGTGGTACATAAATTAGATTTACCAGTGGGAAAGCTCTCACTTGCATTCTAACAATCATATTTCTAATATACACAAGAGCTGATACACTAAGATTATGATACAAATGCAATCTTAAAAATAATTATAAAATGCTTTTACAAACATATCAAAGTGTCTAGAAAACTACAGCAGTCATACAATTTTAATTATATTTTTTTAATTTTTTTAGCAAATTACATGATGGTTTATTGGCTTTGTAAATGTTTAAAATTCTCACTAAAAGATTGGGGAGAAGACCTATATTTGGAGAACAATACAAAAGCAGCTGTGGAAAGGACAGAATTTTTGAGATGATGCTTTTTTTCTGTAGGGAAATATTTCAATAATAGTCTGGTTTATATAGTCAAATTCATATAGTCAAATTATTCATATAAGTTCATATAGCCAAATTGTGGCATTCTGACTCATGTTGATTGCCACTAAGGATATTTTTACATTTGTTATTATTTTAGAAAATGGTAAATGGTGTATTTCTTATTATCGATTTTTTTCATCATGGTGTGTTAAGATCAAGTTTGGATGGAAATTAAAATTCAATTAAAAATGTACAGAAGCAACATTTCTTTATTAAAAAAACTACCTTAAATGTGTTGGACACATAAGGGGAAAAAGTTTATCAAAACATGTTTTGCATTTAAAACTAAATGATTAATTAAACAAAGGAAGTATTTGGTATTGGTGAGAGGTGAAGACCTCATAGAAGAACTGGTTGTAGAGGACAACCTTGGTTCGAGTGATCATGACAGGGCCAGCCCACAATATTTTGGCACCTGAGGTGGGGAGCTCAAATGACGCCCCCATGCCCCCTCACTTGGGCCAAAACTTTGAAAAGTCTCAATTCTGCCTTCTTCCTGTTCTACTCCTCTCATGGTACTGCTTTGCTACCTACCCCAATAAAGGATAACTAACAACTTAAAATGCCTTGTTCAAAAATTTTAAGTAACACTTAACTTTCAAACGCCTGAACAGCAAATGTAACTTTTCTTGTCTGCATAGTAAACACTGGCATTTTTATCTGTTTGAATAATCAAAGTGGTGCTTTCCGTGTCTTCTTGGTTGCAAAGATTTGAACTGCTTCCTGAAGGTCCACAGTCTGGGCCAGCCCATGCTCTATTGAGATGGTTGCAAGGCTGACCAGCCTCTCCTGTGTCATTGTGGAGCGTAGAAGTGTTTTTATTAACTTCAGCTTGGAGAAGCTGCGTTCTCCACTGGCAACTGTTACAGGAAGTGTTAGAAGTATGCACAGAGCAACAAAAGCATTTGGAAAGAGGGTGATCATCTTATTTGTGCACATATATTCCAGAACAGCCTTTCGAGTTGATCCTGCTGAAATGTATCTTGAAAGGACTTTCAGTTCATCACCTAAATCACTTGCATCAATAGCGAGCATGTCATCATGTGTCAACACTGTCTCTCGTGCCCTGCATTGCTGGTGTAGGTCTTCTTCTGGTATAGTGGGGAGTTTTGGAATATCATACAACATCCCAAATATACTGCTGCGTTCCTTGAGCTGCATGAAACTTTCTTCAACTGACTGTATTGAACAATCTAGCACCTGGTTAAAGAATTCAACTTTGAATTTTTATTTGGGGTCTCTTGTATTCTTGAATGGGTGGGAAAATAGCTTCAGTGTGAAGTTTCTCTGCCAACTTCTGTGCACTCTTCAGAACGTTTTGAAATCCCTCATCTGACCAGTGAGCCTGTAGGTATGACGTTGCTTTGTCCAGTTGTTCCATTGCTCCAGATATATCAAGGTCAACACCTTGGAGTCTCTTGCTTGCAACATTTATTTCAAACAGTATGTCATGCCATAACACTAAGCCACACAGAAATGTGAAGTTATGTATGTTTCTGGTGATTTCATTTCCCTCTGCCACTGTTCTCTCATGAACAGTTCCTGTCATAACATTATCCTCCATAATGGCAACTATGGCATCATCTATCTTCCCAATTTGGTGTTTGATAGGCTTTATCGCCTCCACTGTTCCAGAACTTCACTCCTCTGATGGTTAGAAATCTTCGCCTAATTTCGAGCCTAAACTTGTTGATGGCCAGTTTATAGCCATTTGTTCTTGTGTCCACATTGGTGCTTTACTTAATAACTCCTCTCCTTCCCTGGTATTTATCCCTCTGATGTGTTTATAGAGAGCAATCTATCTCCCTCAGCTTTCTTTTGGTTAGGCTAAACAAGCCAACCTCCTTGAGTCTCCTTTCATAAGGTAGGTTTTCCTTTCCTTGGATCATCCTAGTAATACTTCTCTGCACCTGTTCCAGTTTGAATTCATCTTTCTTAAACATGGGAGACCAGAATTGCACACACTATTCCAGATGAAGTCTCACCAGTGCTTGTATAATGGTACTAACACTTCCCTGTGTCTACTGGAAATACCTTGCCTGATGCAGCCTAGGACTGCATTAGTCCTTTTCACAGCCACATCACATTGGCAGCTCATAGTCATTCTGTGATCAACCAATACACCCAGGTCTTTCTCCTCCTCTGTCATTTCCAACGGATATGTCCCCAGCTTATAGCAAAAATTCTTGTTGTTAGTCCCTAAAGGCATGATCTTGCACTTTGCACTATTGAATTTGATACCATTTCTATTACTACAGTTTACAAAGTCATCCAGCTCATCTTGTATGATATTCCAGTCCTCCTCTGTATTGTCAATACCTGCCAACTTTGTGTCCTTCACAAATTTTATTAGCACATTCCCACTTTTTGTTCCAAGGTCAATAATAAAAATGTTAAATAAGATTGGTCCCAAGACCAATCCCTGAGGAACTTCACTAGTAACCTCCCTCCAACCTGACAGTTCACCTTTCAGTATGACCCATTGTTGTCTCCTATTTAACCAGTTCTTTATCCACCTTGCAATTTTCATATTAATCCCTATCTTCTCCAACTTAACTAATAATTTCACATGTGGAACTGTATCAAATGCCTTACTAAAATCCAGGTAGATTAGAGCTACTGCATTTCTTTTGTCTAAAAAATCTGTTATCTTCTCAAAGAAGGAGATCAGGTTGGTCTGGCACAATCTACCTTTTATAAAACCATGTTGTATTTAATCCCAATTAACATTAACATCTAGGTCCTTAACTACTTTCTCTTTCAAAATTTGTTCCAAGAGCTTGCATACCATTGAGGACAAACTAACAGGCCTTTAGTTTCCCAAATCACATTTTTCCTTTTCTTAAAAATCAGAACTATATTAGCAATCTCCAGTCATAGAATATGACCCCCGAGTATACAGATTCATTAAAATCCTTGCTATTCAGCTTGCAATTTCATGTGCCAGTTCCTTTAATATTCTTGATGAAGATTATCCAGAGCCCCCAGTTTAGTCCCATTAAGCTGTTTGAGTTTGATTTCCACCTCGAATGTGGTAATTTCTACCTCCATATTCTAACCATCAGAGGAGTGAAGTTCTGGAACAGCCTTCCAAGGGGAGTAATGGGGGCAAAAAAAACCTAACTGGCTTCAAGACTGAGCTTGATATGTTTATGGAGAGGATCATATGATGAGACTGCCTGTAGCTGATCTGTGACTGCTAGCAGCAAATATCTCCAATGGCTGGTGATGGGACACTAGATGGGGAAGGCTATGAGTTACTACAGAGAATTCTTTCCCAAGTGTCTGGCTGGTGGGTCTTGCCCACATACACAGGGTCTAACTGATCACCATCTTTGGGGTCAGGAAGGAATTTTCCTGTGGGTCAGATTGGCAGAGACCCTGGGGTTTTTTTGCCTTCCTCTGCAGCATGGGGCACAGGACACTTACAGGTTTAAACCAGTGTAAATGCTTGATTCCCTGTAACTTGAAATCTTTAAATCATGATTTGAGGACGTCAGTAACTCAGCCAGAGGTTAGGGGTCTATTATAGGAGTGGGTGGGTGAGATTCTGTGGACTGCAATGTACAGGAGGTCAGACTAGATAATCTTGATGGTCCCTTCTGACCTTAAAGTCTATGAGTCTGTAGTTAGTGAATTGAATTGATTATATCTGGTCACTACGCATGTCCTTCACGATTTTAGAATTAGTAGATCTCATCCTCTCACACCTAATTTTTATTCATTGGTTGGATGAGAAAAACAAGCTCTCCTGATTTTTCAACTCCCAATTGCTTTCTTAACATTGAATGAACTGAACTAGTTGAATAAATTGAAATGAAGAAAATATTCTCTCTGCACCTGAAAAAGAGGCTACTGCAGTCAAAAGCTGGCTTAGCATCAAACTCTGGTTCCAGGTGCATATCCAGTAATTTCTTCCAGTTCAGTGGTTTGACTTTTAAAATTGGGCAGCAAATTGTACTAATTATTTTTTGTATTTAATTTCATAGAATCATAGAATATCAGGGTTGGAAGGGATCTCAGGAGGTCATCTAGTCCAACCCCCTGCTCAAAGCAGGACCAATTCCCAACTAAATCATCCCAGCCAGGGCTTTGTCAAGCCTGACCTTAAAAACCTCTAAGGAAGGAGATTCCACCACCTCCCTAGGTAACCCATTCCAGTGCTTCACCACCCTCCTAGTAAAAAAGTTTTTCCTAATATCCAACCTAAACTCCCCCACTGCAACTTGAGACCATTACTCCTTGTTCTGTCATCAGGTACCACTGAGAACAGTTTAGATCCATCCTCTTTGGAACCCCCTTTCAGGTAGTTGAAAGCATCTATCAAATCCCCCCTCATTCTCCTCTTCTGCAGACTAAACAATCCCAGTTCCCTCAGCCTCTCATCATAAGTCATGTGCTCCAGCTCCCTGATCATTTTTGTTGCCCGCTGCTGGACTCTTTCCAATTTTTCCACATCCTTCTTGTAGTATGGGGCCCAAAACTGGACACAGTACTCCAGATGAGGCCTCACCAATGTCGAATAGAGGGGAATGATCACGTCCCTCGATCTGCTGGCAATGCCCCTACTTATACAGCCCAAAATGCCATTAGCCTTCTTGGCAACAAGGGCACACTGTTGACTCATATCCAGCTTCTCGTCCTCTGTAACCCCTAGGTCCTTTTCTGCAGAACTGCTTCCTAGCCATTCGGTCCCTAGTCTGTAACAGTGAATGGGATTCTTCCGTCCTAAGTGCAGGACTCTGCACTTGTCCTTGTTGAACCTCATCAAGTTTCTTTTGGCCCAATCCTCTAATTTGTCTAGGTCTCTCTGTATCCTATCCCTATCCTCCAGCGTATCTACCACTCCTCCCAGTTTAGTGTCATCTGCAAACTTGCTGAGAGTGCAGTCCACGCCATCCTCCAGATCATTAATGATTTTAATAGATTATAATAAGTTTAGGCCTTAATATAGGTTGTCACTTTCAAATTTAATTTTAAACAGGTTTATTTTAAAAAAATAAGCCCATAGCTAGTTTATATTAAAGAAAGTGTGATTTAAATTTAAAAAATAGATTTTTAATTAAAAAAATATTCAATTTTTTATCCACCCTGCTGCACAATTTGGCTGATAAGTATTTTCAAATAAGAGATATTGCGTATTTATATATAAATTGACTATATACATATATAAAAATATACACTGATATTGTACAGTATACTCCTCTCAAAAAGAAAACTAAACATTAACAGTAATGGACCAGGTTTTGATATACTTCCTCATGGTGAATAATACTTTACTCAGAAACAGGCAATGTGACAACCCATGGAGTTTGGCACTACTAAGTTTGGTAAGGGTATCAAAAACTGGTCCAATGATTATACAGTTTAAATAATCAGAGAATAGAATGTGAAAAGGGATTGGGGGGCAAAGTTAGATTTAAAAAAAAGAAATCAGATGTAACATAGGGTGGCACTAGAAAAATCTGTCTAGAGCAGGACTGCTCACTTGGGGCTCTATCCACCATTCACTGAAACCAATAAAAGTATTTCCATTGGGTTCAATGCACATTTTGATTAGGTCTTCGGGGCTTACTTCTGCTCCCACTGAAGTCATTTAGAGTTTTATTGTTTTGAAGTCAATGAGTGAAAAATTAAGCTTAGACTCATCAGCTGTAATTTACAGAATGATTCTTTATTATGGGATAGACACCAGCGGTGTAGCTAGAAATAGAAATTAGGGTGGGCCCCAAATTATGGTGGATGGGCAATGACCAAAAGTCTGATGTTACAGCAAATCATGATTTAAGACAATTAAATCCCAAATTAATTAAATATTGCCCCAATACATCCATTTAACACAGTTTAAGTAGACAAAAAATAGATTTTACATAAATTTGCAGCAAATGTACTTTAAAAATCTAAGCAAGCAGCATCACCAAACCATCAAGAACATAGTAATTTTACCCATGCCTGCCATTGGCTATACCCCTGATAGACACTCTTGAGTTGGATTCTACAGAAGAGAAATGTTAGTCTCTCTCTGTCTCTTTTTCTCTCTCTTTCTCCTTGTGATATTGATAATAATTTCTCATCCAATTATGAGCTTTAAGAGGCATGAAGAAGTGGATGGTTATCTGAAAAACACCCATGCCATTTTTATTTCCCACTTGGTGTCAAAGTTTTCAGGGTAAAAGTTTCTCGGCACCTAAATTTCTGCCTCTAGGAATGTACACGGTTACCTCATTCTAGGCATCTGGATGCCTTTCTTCAAGCTAAGCCTCAGTGTGATCCACAAACTGGGGGAAGATAGGCTGAGCACCTATCTTGCCTTTAGAGCCCAAGTCAGTAGGTGGGCTCAGAGGTGGCATACCAGAACAGGTCTCATTCAAAATGGCTGGAGAAGGCAGTGATGATGCCCACCTTGTAACTTTTAGCCGAGTGGTTAGACCCCTGTTCCCAGAGGAGGGAATTGAATCCAAGTTTCCCACATTCCAGGTGAGTGCTTTAACCACTGAACTAAAAATTACAAGGTTGGCACCTACTCCTCCAGCCACATTTTGTGTGGAGAGAGGCAGGCACCTAACTCATTCTCACAAGAAATGGCTTAGGTGTCTAAGCTGCCTGACTGCAGGAGAGGGCTTCCTTTTTGTGGATCCCAAGCAGTGATTGGTGCCTCCCAGCAGCCCAAACTTAGGTGCCTACCTCTTTGAGAAGAAAGGAGCTCAAGACACAGCCCTCTCATCAGCATCTCCCATTGTCTAGCTTAGGCAGCTCCCTGCCTAGTGTGCTAGCTTTTGTGGATTGCATTCTAAGGTGCCCCTCTCGCCCCATGTGTTGTATAGAAGCCTACGTACCTAATTCAGGCTTTGTGGATTGCATTGTTGTTTCAGTGATTTTCTAGGCACCCGAAGTTTTGGCATTGGAATGCTTAGCGTCGCAACAGCTAAGTCTCTTTACATAAGAACATAAGAATGGCCATACTGGGTCAGACCAAAGGTCCATCGAGCCCAGTATCCTGTCCTCTGACAGTGGCCAATGCCAGGTTCCCTAGAGGGAATGAACAGAACAGGTAATCATCAAGTGATCCATTCCCATTTCCAGCTTCTGGCAAACAGACGCTAGGGACACCATCCCTGCCCCTGCTGGCTAATAGCCATTGATGGACCTATTGTCCATGAATTTATCTTGCTCTTTTTTGAACCCTGCTATAGTCTTGGCCTTCACGACATCCTCTGGCAAAGAGTTCCACAGATTGACTGTGCGTTGTGTGAAGAATACTTCCTTTTGTTTGTTTTAAACCTGCTGCCTATTAATTTCATTTGGTTACCCCTAGTTCTTGTGTTATGAGGAGTAAATAATACTTCCTTATATACTTTCTCCATACCAGTCATGATTTTATAGACCTGTATCATATCCCCCCTTAGTCATCTCTTTTCCAAGATGAAAAGTCCAAATCTTATTAATCTCTCCTCATACGGAATCCGTACCATACCCCTGAACCTTTTCCAATTCCAATATATCTTTTTTGAGATGGGGAGACCACATTGGCATGCAGTATTCAAGATGTGGGTGTACCATAGATTTATATAGAGGCAATATGATATTTTCTGTCTTATTATCTATCCCTTTCTTAATGATTCCCAACATTCTGTTTGTTTTTTGGACGGCCGCTGCACATTGAGTGGATGTTTTCAGAGAACCATCCACAATGACTCCAAGATCTCTTTCTTGAGTGGTAACACGGTATAATAAAAGAGCTAATTTAGACTTGATTGAGAGTCTTGTTACATGCTGCAGAGCTGAAATCACTGATACCTAGGTCTACGTATTAGACCTACTTTGGGACAGAGTCTCTATTGCAAGAGACTGCCAAGTGAGCACCAGCAGTGAGGCTTCCACACTAACAGCTGAAATCATGGAGAGCTGTGTTAAGTGGTGGAGACATCTTGGCGAGTGGCCAGCAGGGTATCTGGTGGAGAAGTGCAGCCAGCAGGGTGTCTGGCAGAGAGGCGTGGCAATTGGCTAGCGGGGCGGAGAGTGAGTGCCTAAGAGCCGGAGCGTGTAAGGGTGGGAGGTGGGAAGTGAACTCTGTGGATGAACCTCTGAACTCTGGGGCTGCAGTGGCCAAGGACAGCAACCGTGAGTGGAGTGCAGAGAAGGGACAGGCACATTAAAGAGACTTTTGGGTTGCTGGACTCTAGAACCTGAGGGGGAAAGGACACTGCCCAATTTACTTGGGGTGGCTCTTTTGCTCATGGTTCATGTTTATGAACCCTAGTTGAGGAGTTTTCCCAAATGAATGCTAAGTTACTTCCCTCCTTAAAAGTTTCCCCTTATTAAAAGTTTTTGCTACACTCAGACTCTGTGCTTGCGAGAGGGGAAGTATTGCCTCTTAGATGCGCCCAGGGGATGCTGTGTAATTGTCCCAGGTCACTGGGTGGGGGCTTGAGCCGGTTTGTGTTGTATTGGTGAAAAGGAACCCCTAGATACTGAACCCGGCCTTTATTGCTGCTGACTCTACCTGGCAGAAGGGTTACATTGAAAACTGACCATTTATTCATACCCTTTGTTTCCTATCTTTTAACCAGTTACCAATCCACGAGAGGACCTTCCCTCTGTGGATCTGGGCCTAGGGTGAAAGTAAAATTGAAAACTTACCAGTGCAGGGGCCGGCTCTGCCCTCCCTCCCCCCGAAGGGGCGGGGCCTTGGGTGGAAGGGGTGGGGCTGGGGGTCAGCATCCCCCAGCCATCCCATCTTCACTACCTGGCCTGCACCGCCTGGGGCTCCAGTGGTGATTTAAAGGGCCGGGATCCTTTGCTGAGGCAGCACTTTAAGAACCCAGCTTTAAGGACCCTGCTTTAAGTGCTGCCACAGCAGCGCTTTAACATCGCTACCCCTTTTGCACTCCCCGGTTGGCGGCCCTGCCTCTAGGGACCCGGCAGGGCCGCCGCCGGTGGGGCACAAAAGCCATGGCAGCGCTTTAAAATAAGGTGGTAGGCACTGGTACCGGCGGCCACATTTTACCGGTATGCCGTATTGGCTCATACCGCCTTACTTTCACCCCGATCTGGGCCTAAGATACTATGGTAATAAGGGTGGTATAAGAACTTGAATAGAAGAAAACTCTTGTGTGGGTAAGCACTGAAGGATAAGGCCCACAGATTGTGCTCAGGGGCAGGGACTGTGGGTGAAATTCTGGCTCTGTTGAAGTCAATGGCAAAACTCCCATTGATTTCAAGGCTAGGATGTCACTGTCTCTTTAATTTATCTTTAAAGCACCATGGACGCTGTGATGGGGTAGTGTGTCCCTTACGGGTAATGGTGACAATTGGTCAGCCAGTCACATGGTATGGCCTTTTAAGTTCTGGGAGTTATTTTGAGGTATACAAAGACTTAGGAAATAAGAGGTATTAGAAGAAAGGAGGAGGTTCCAGAAGAATGTAGTGTTTGTGAGAAAGTCATTCACTGTTTCTTTAAGGCCCTGGGATCAGGATCCTTGCAGCGTGGGTGGGGCAAGACTCCCCTCTTACCCAACCAATTGGGAATGAGCTGAAAGAAGGGGACTAGCATATTTTCCTGCTTTCTTCTTTATAGCAGGGCGGACATCAGCAGAAAAGGCTGTTTGCTGAACCTGCCAAGGTGAAGGATTAATGGGGAAAGTGTGCTCCGCTGACGGTGAAGCTGACTAAAGCCTTGTAGTTGGCCTAAATCACTACTCCCGCCCCAGAAAGAGGGCTGAGGGGGAACTTCTGTTTGCAGGAGGGAAATGATGACTCTCCAAGACAAGAGGCAGAGATTCAACCTCAGTCCCTGAAGGAGGGCTGAGACAGAGGCTCTTGTTTGGAGAAGGGAGATGCTGACTGTCTTAAGGTGACAGATGGAGGGGCTGCTTGCAGGGAAGTACAGCCCAGCTGCTGCGGAGAGGGGCTCGGAGCGGCTTTGAGCTGCCTAAGACGAATCTGTGTGGAACCACAAATCCAAGGTGGGCATAATAGCCAGCAGATCTGGTGAAGATGCTGGCAAGTAGGGTGAAGGTAGGTCAATTCAGGATGGTGTCCCTAGCCTCTGTTTGCCAGAAGCTGGGAATGGGTGATGGGATGGATCACTTGATGATTACCTGTTCTGTTCATTCCCTCTGAAGCACCTGGCATTGACCACTGTTGGAAGACAGAATACTGGGCTGGATGGACCTTTGGTCTCACCCAGTATGGCTGTCCTTATGTTCTAATGATGCCTTACAGTATGCTGTTCATTCCCCTGCCAATGCAGAATTGCTCATTATGGTGTATTTTCTCCCCCCGTCCCCCCGTGCTTAATTCAGTACTTGTATTTTTCATATGTGTTCAGTGATGTGGTTTTCACCACTTCCTTTTGCAAACTATTCAACAGTCTAAGAGAGCTCTGTTTAGGAAGCTTTCCAGATACTAGATCTAAATTTTTCACTGAAATTCCATTGTTCAGAATTGCACATCTTGCATTGTCCTTTCCTCACTGATGTTTAGACCCTCCAAATACCTGCAGACCCATCAATCTAGCTGAGCTTTTTCTAAAGCACCCATCACTGTAGTGGTATCTGAACTCTTATCATGGCCCCACTGAACTCTTAACATGGTCACTGTTTCTTCATGTTGAACCCTTTTAATCTATCCTTATGAGCAGTGATGAAGTAAGGTGCTGCAGGGTCTGGATTCACTAATATTTTGTGTTTTCCCCTAAAACTGAAGCACCCCCCACCCTCAACTCTTCCTCTTCAGTTCCTTTTCCTCCATGCACACTCACCTTGTTGAAAAGAAAGCAATGGCAATTAAAATAACTTACCTTTCCAGCCTTCATGCCGATTTCCTTCCAAATCCAGGCCTAACATTAAAATGTCCCATGAGGCTAAGTTGGGGGCAGGCTGTTGGGATCCCTTCTGGCTGGGACTCTTTTGTTCTTCCACCCTACTCTCCCACTCTCTCTTCTCCTTCCCCATTCCTTCAATTACTTGCCCATTCCCAAATCTTTCCCTCCCTCTGTCTGACTCGCTCTCTTCCACTCACTCTTCACACATTTCAGAGTAGCAGCTGTGTTAGTCTGTATCCGCAAAAAGAACAGGAGTATTTGTGGCACCTTAGAGACTAACAAATTTATTAGAGCATAAGCTTTCGTGGGCTACAGCCGCATCCGAAGAAGTGGGCAGTAGCCCACGAAAGCTTATGCTCTAATAAATTTGTTAGTCTCTAAGGAGCCACAAGTACTCCTGTTCTCTTCACACATGGCATTTACAGTCCTCACCCCATTCACTTCCCCCAATCCTTGCTTCTCTCTCTCCATATACTCTCCCCTGAACTGCTAAAGTAGAGCCATTGTGACAGCAAAGTTGGGGGAGAGAGACAGACCCTCACAAAACAATGAGTTCCCCCCCATACCCTGCAGCCCACAGCAATATGTCTCCTTCCCCCCCCCCCCCGACCTCACACATAAGGCTCTGAATCCCTTTTTTCTACCCAAACCTCCTCCTCTCAAAGTGTCCAGTCCCCCCTCCCTTCTTCCAAACACCTTTCAGTCCCATGACACCTCTCATCAAAGCTCTCCCAGAACTTGCTTCCTCAGAAGCTCTCATGTGTCTCTTTCATCTTGTAAGGCCTCCTTGGGCCTATGTCCGTTCACCTAGGCTCCAGTCCCCCCCAGCCCTGCATTGGTCATACCCTAAGCTCTGATGCCCCCCAGTCCTGCACCAGGCCCCCCCTGAGCTCTGGTCCCCTCAGCCCAGCACCGGTTCTAACATTTTTGACCTGAATGCCTAGTTGAAAAGGAACCCTGGCGGCTTCGGTCAGCGGCGCAGTGGGGGCCAGGGATAAGGCAGGCTCCCTGCCTGCTGTAGCTGCACATGGCTCCCAGAAGTGGCTGCCAGGTGTTTGTGGTCCCCAGGTGCATGGGCAGCCAGGGAGGCTCTGCACGCTGCCCTCGTGCCCACAGGCACCGTCCCAGCAGCTCTCATTGGTTGCGGTTCCCGGCCAATGGGAGCTGCGGGGGAGCCGCCTGCAGACACAAGTGGCTGCTTCCTGGGAACCGTGGTAAACGCTGCCAGGACCCCGCACCCTGAACTCCCTCCTGAACCCCAATGCCCTGCCCCAGCCCAGAGCCCTCACCTGCACCCCAAACCCCTCATCCCCAGCCCCACCCCAGAGCCTGCACCCTCAGCCAGAGCCCTCACCCCCTCCCACACCTCACCCCCCTGCCCAGCCAGGTGAAAGTGAGAGAGGGTGGGGGAGAGCGAGCAAGGGGGGTGGAGGGATGGAGCAAGTGGAGACGGTGCCTTGGAGAAGGGGTGGGGCAGGGCCTCGGGGAAGGGGCAGGGTAGGGGTGTTCAGTTTTGTGCCATTAGAAAATTGGCAACCCTGCACCGGTCCCACTCTGAGCTCTGGTACCCCCAGTTCTGTGCTGGTCCCACCCTGAGCACTGGTCCCACCCTGAGCTCTGGTCCCCCCCAGCCCTGTGCCGGTCCTACCCTGAGCACTTGTCCCACCCTGAGCTCTGGTCCCCCCAGCCCTGTGCCGGTCCCGCCCTGAGCTCTGGTCCGCCCCAGCCCTGTGCCGGTCCTACCCTGAGCACTGGTTCCACCCCGAGCTCTGGTCCCCCCAGCCCTGCGCCGGTCCCACCCTGAGCTCTGGTCCCCTCAGCTCTGCGCTGGTCCCACCCTGAGCTCTGGTTCCCCCCAGTTCCGTGCTGGTCCCACCCTGAGCTCTGGTCCCCTCAGCTCTGCGCTGGTCCCACCCTGAGCTCTGGTTCCCTCAGCTCTGCGCTGGTCCCACCCTGAGCTCTGGTTCCCCCCAGTTCCGTGCTGGTCCCGCCCTGAGCTCTGGTCCCCTCAGCCTTGTGCTGGTCCCACCCTGAGCTCTGGTCCCCCCAGCTCTGCGCTGGTCCTGCCCTGAGCTCTGGTTCCTCCCAGCCCTGCGCCGGTCCTGCCCTGAGCTCTGGTCCCCTCAGCTCTGCGCTGGTCCTGCCCTGAGCTATGATCCCCTCAGCTCCCTCCCCATGGTTTCCTACTGCCAGCATGGTGCCAGCTCCCTCAGCTATAATCCCTTTCAGTCCAGACCCATGCCCCACCCTCCTGGTGCCTGTCCCCATCACTCCCTTCCCCCATGTTTGATCCTGTTTCATGGAAGGGGATGGGGCTGGAGCTGCTGGGCAGAAGGCTGGCAGTTTGTCTCCCCAAGGGGCAGCCCTAGCCAGTTTGGTGTGGAAGGGGAGAGCTGAGCCACCTGCCCAGCTGGGGGAGGTAAAGTAGGCTGCATTGCACCTTCCTGCCCAGCTGTCAATCTACCAGCCTTTCAGTGGGAGAGTGGCAGAGCCCTGAGCACAGCTGGACAGAGCAGCAGCTTTAGACTCCTGCTCTCGCTCTGCTGCCTGCAGGTCGGGGCTGAAAATTGGGGTGAGGTGGGAGGAAAATTACACCCATGATCCCCCATCTCCATTCACATTTGCTCCACCTCTCTGTCTGTCTTCTCTTCTCCCCTTCACTCACACATACACTCAATGACCCCTCCGGGTATGTCTTCACTATGGAGTTAACTGTTACTCCAGTGTGGACCCAACCCTCTTTCCCCTTTCTACCCCTCCTCCTCCAAACGTCTGACCTGAGTTTGGTTGTGCTTTCAACCCTGGCCAGCTGGCTTTCCCGGATCCGTAGGGTAAAACCCAATGGAGGCGTTCACTCAACCACTTTACAGCGAAGACATCAGCTCAAGCACTTGAGTGCTGATTAGTCCTCCACTGCCTTCCAAAATTCCCCTCCCCTTCCTGTGCCCAGAAGGATAGGCAAATTCTCCCATAATTCACTGGGAAAGACTCAGAGAGCAGCTCAGTTTACTGCAGCACAAAGAACCATGGGATATGCTGCCAGAAATCATAGTGACACAGACAGGTGAGCGCAGCACCTGTGAGGTTACAGTAACTCCGATTGGGTTTTGTAGTGTAACTGCTCAGATCCGGACTTGGCTAGGTGCTCAGACCCGTGTGCCAATTGCCCAAGTTAACTCTTCAGTGAAGACACACCCTAAATCTGTTCCTTCTCAAAACCCCAACCAGGCTTCATTTTACCCCCCACTCCATCTCCCAAACACCAGACAGGGTGCCTCAGACTTCTCCCCTGCTTCGCCCTCCCACTCAGTTGTCTCTTGTTTTTTTCTGGTCAGGGTACTAGTGCTAACTGCATGTAATTCTGTCTGACCCTGCTACCTTGGTGCTCGAGCTGTTGCATATATCTCCTGCCTATCCTTTCCTGTTCTCCTGTTGCAGGTGAACATGCTACCATGCTATGCATTATGGACCATTTCAGATGGGGCCTCATGGTGCATGGCATAGTGTGCTCTGTGCAAACAAGAGGGCACAACAAAGGACAGACAGGTCCAGGGATCAAGTACATTGCCATCCTGTCTCATCCAATTCTTACTTCCCTGGCCGCACATGTATCTATTTGTGGAGGCCCTTCATGGAGCCAGAGATCCAGGCTTGGTAGGTCCATGGGCACCTTCCTAACCAGGGGTCTGGATGCATCTTAATCTACCTCTGTTCACTAATCAGTCCTGCCAGACTCTGAATTATTTTTATTGTTTTTCTCTTAATAATTTTCAGACTGTCACTATCTTTTTATGTGGTGCCATAATTAAATATCAAAGGTGCCATTGCAGCAGAGCCATACACTGAGGGTCTATTACCTCCATGGTCTGTGATGTGATATCTTCAGTCCAAGATCAAATGGACCTTTTTCTCAAGGCAAACTCATGTCTAATTTACTCTTTACTGTCATCCCTAAATCTCTTGCAGCATTACGGTTCTTTGGGTTTTTATAACTGATTGACTCTCTGGCTTTTGGATTGCTTTTCCACAAATGTAGTTGCTTCTCTCATCCAAGGTGAATCTTATTTTTATTTTCCATTCATATTTCCGGTCTCGTTGCATCCCTTTTCATTATTTCTCTGTTCTCAATGGTGTTTGGAAGTCCTCTTAATTTAGTTTTATTTGCAAATTTCATCAACATGGTATTTACTTCCTCTTTTAGGACATTAATGCAGATGGTAAATAGGTCCTGATTCAGCAAAGTGTTTGAGCATATGCTTAAGTCTTAAGTGATTTGCTGAATAAGGATGACTAAAGTAAAGCATGTGTTCAAGTGCTGCATTGAACTAGGGCTTCAGGCCTCAATTCTGCAATTTACCATATGAAGGAGGTACCAGGTGCTTTCACAGAGCCTCTCTGCAGTCAGTGGAGTTCTGTGTAAGTACAGGGGTTCACCTGCACATTGTAAATTGCAAGACTGGGCCTAAATCACGACCTAACATCAATCCTTTAATATGCCACTCAACATTTCTCCAAATTCAGTACAGTGTAGGGTTGCCAGTCCTCCAGGATTGTCCTGGAGTCTACTGGAATTAAAGATTAATTTTAATTAAAGATTATGTCATGTGATGAAACCTCCAGGAATGTGGCCAACCAAAGTTGGCAACCCTGGTACATTGCCATTCATCACTTCTCATT
The DNA here is from genome assembly GCF_013100865.1 of Trachemys scripta elegans. Lineage (NCBI taxonomy): Eukaryota > Metazoa > Chordata > Testudines > Emydidae > Trachemys > Trachemys scripta. The sequence continues at coordinate 17,956,821 of NC_048299.1, forward strand.
GTTTACAATTATTTTCCCATCCATTGTTTATTGCCTAGTTAATCTGAATTAATTTTAAGAGTAATATTTTTGAGAGGCTGCAGTAAATGTTCTACTAAAATCCAATTGTGCAGTCCTTAGTTGTGCTGGTAAACACGTATTCATACAAGTAGGCCCATTTACTTTGATGGTGATATTTTAATTCACTAATTTTTAATTCTACAAAAAGGAAATCAAGTTTGCCTGTCAAGATTTGTTCTTCATAAATCCATCGTGTTTATTTATAATATTGTCTGGTAAGTGCCTGATGCTGCACCCATTGAAGCAGGTGAAAAGACTCCCATCGACGCTCATTAACATTGGATCAGGCTCTAAGGGCTTGATAACACAGTAAAATTGACCAGAACAGATATTGTGGAATAAACTAATCCACAATAGTTATTCTGGAATAGCTGTCTGTGTGGGGACTGTATTCCAGAATAAAAATCATTTTATTCCAGAATAATTATTACACTCACAGAGCACACTAATCATTCCAGAATAAAATTACTTTTATTCTGGAATAGTGTGTTTACAAGTGTAGCTATTCTGGAATAGCTGTTGAAGAATAGTTTACTCCACAATATCTATTCTGGTCAATTTCCTTTTATAAACATGCCCTTAGTGGTGTTTTTCTTTTAATATTTGTTCCATTATATGATTATTTTAACAGATACAGTATAGAAATTAAGCTTACAGGATGACAATTATGAAGACCGTTCTTTTCCTTTTGCCAATGTTGGTAACACAATGCTTTTTTCTAATCTTCCAGGAGATCCTCAGTTCTCCCAATAATTGTTAACATTTTGGAGATTTGTTAGCTAATTCCATTATCACCATAGGAGAGAAATGCAATCCAGATTGTTAACTTCTATATGTTCACATTTTCCAAAACTGCACTTTTGTTTGTGAATATCTATTCAAATTTTTAAATTAATCCACTTCAACTGTGTTCACTTTCTGCACATATTCCAGTGAATAAGTTTGCTTGTAGGAATATTTATGAAACAGCATATATGAGTGAGTATTGTAGGAAAGCTAAATTGAGTGTAAATGTAAGAATACACATTGGCAGCCTGATTCTAAGAGTTATGCTCTTCAGTCAGGTAATAGGTCAAATTTTATATTTCTAGGTGTTCACTGAAAACTAATTAGCACAACTTGCAATAAAGTGATCATGAACAGTATACAACAAACAAAGAACTCAGAGTTTTCTTGGCAAATTTTTAATAATGAATATATTTCATATAAATGCAAACATCTCTGATAATCTTAAAAAAAACCCAACCAAACAAAAAGGAAAAATTAGTTTAATAAATAACTAGATTTAAAAGTTTCCAAGCGTTCTTCTTTTCTTTGATATTAATTATTTTAAGTCTTCATTCCACCCTATTTCAATTATCCAAACTTCTTTCCTTTTTCTTATTAAAGACAGATTTTAAAAAGAAGTTCAGTAGCTCTGTCATTTTTGAGTCACCACTAACTTAATTCCTCTCCTTATGAATTAATGGCCTAATGTCTCTCCAGAATTTCTTTTTCCTTTGATATAGGTTTAAAAGCCATTTTTAACCTCTTTGGTTAGCTTTTAACTTCTTTCCCCCACCCTTATTATTTTCCTATAATCCTTAACCAAACTAGAATATGCTAGTTTGATTTCTTTTCCACACCCCCTCTTGCCTTACCATTTCAAGTACAGCCTTTTTTTAATTAAAAAAAAATTAAAAGCCTCAGATCTTTGAACAGTCCCTTATGAAGCCACGTTGGCTGTTTCTTGTCCTCTCTGTTCTTCATTTTCAGAAGAACTGTAGCTTTTGCAGCTTAATTATGGCTTCTTATAAGATTCCCCCTGCTTCTTCTCGCTCCGGTGGCTTGTACAGTATTCCTCATCTCCAGTCTGCTGCTTTTTTAAAAAAATACAACGTGTACCATATATGGGTTTTGTTTTTTAAGACTTGCTTGTTCTTACTTTGGACAATACCTTTTGGTAATATAAATTTACTCTGCTGGCATATACTTGTCGACAGATTTTTTGCTGTCCGTTGGACAGACATTTTGCTTCTGCTACCAAAGGTGCTTTTATCATCTTCATTATATTGCTGGATTAAAGACTGTTGTTCAGAAAGGATAAGGAGATAGTAATACTTTGATTATTTTCAACACTGATTAATTCTTTATATTCCCACAAGTGTGCTAAAAAGACTGCTCTCGATACAAAGGGCTGTGGCCATAGTTCTTACACATTTTACGTTAATGAATCATATTACTCCACTTTTGAAATCAAAGGCCAGATTCACAGCTGGTGTAAATCAGTGAGGTTTATTGATTTCAATGTTGCTAGGCTAATTTGCACAAGCCCGGGATCTGTCTTGAAGTTACTAATGAAGTGTGATACTCATCTCAAAGCTGATAATATTGGCACTTCTAGAGTTGAATTTCCTGATGGCTTGATTTTTATGGTGTACACACACACACACACACACACATTTAGAAATGTTGAGGTCTTGAGTTTTTAGAACTTATGGCTTGTATTTATGGAATCAAGTCTCAATTTCTATTCTATTCGGATTAATCTGTTTCAGTTGCAATAAGAAGAATTTGTTCAAATAAAAGTGGCAGTAACAACAACCTGTGTTTGAATTGTAGAGCACCCCATTCATTTTTGTGACTGCTGCTCTACAACCATTTTCAATCATTATTTCTGTTCTTAGGTTTTATCCTTTATTCACATATATCTACTGTTCCCTTTTTAGATCTTTTGTTCTGGAGTCTGTAAAACCCTCCACGCCTGATGGTGGGACTAAAATACTATAATGTACGGAACTCCCTTCTAAGGTAGGCATTTTAGAAAGGCAGATTCAGAATATTTCTCTGATCACTTTCTTGTCCTTTGCCTGCTTGCATTCCTGTTATGTTTTTTTTCACATTCGTTTGAAATTTATTTCAGTTTGTTATCATTTGTTTTACTTGATTTGGTCAATTTTAAATTGATGATCTAGTTCCTCAATTGGTGTAAATTGGATTAGCTCCATTGGAGTCAATGAAGTTATGCCAAGTTACACCAGTGGATGATCTAGCCTAATGAGTTTAATACCAGTTTTCTACATTTTCACTTTTTTAATCTTACTGGCCTAGCTGTTTTAATACCAGCTCTCACTCCTTTATCCTTGGGAGTTTCGCCCTGCAGTTTCCTGTGAGCTGCCTTTTATGCCAGTAGACTTTGGACATTTATTTGTTCATTCTTGATAGCCAATCTTTAGCAGTGCTGAGATTCATTTCCTCTTGTCATGACAATTGTTTGGACTGTTTGCCACTTAACGCTTGGATGATTTTTTTTCTCTCTCTCTCTGCTGCCTGTAATTCCTCAGTTGCCTTTCAGCATTTTGGCTGCTAGTCATTGGCTGAGACACGTACCAACAACTCGCTGTTTTGAGTTATTCTTTGGTGAGATCTTCCTCTGCATTTTCAGCATTTTTTCTGCCATTTGTTCTTCTTGCATTTCTCCACTGGTGTCTGGAGTTCTGTCACAGAGAGTCAGTGTCATGTGGGCTACCTCATTATTGACTTTCAGTCCTTCACGACTTTTATTTTATTTCACTCAGTGTTGGCATTAGATGGCAACTGAATATAAAGCCCTATTCAGATTCTGGCAGTAGTCTGTGGCACTGAAGGGCTCCATTCCCTGGTCTGGAGAAAAGTCTTACATTTAAAAGAAATACCAGTAGAGAGGTTGAAGTAACACCACGGCTAATGCTTCTAATGTTTCCATTTTGCCTTTTATTTCTGGTACAAGACAGGTAGGAATGAAATGACAGTATGTTTGCCAAGGATTCACACAGGGGGTACTGATGATTATATGACATTTAGCAGATGCAGTTTTTAATTTGAACTAATAATAAAATCATAGCAAAAATATGGAAAAATCAGCCTTTCTATAATCAAAACACCAATATGTTGGCGTTTGGTTTTGTTTGTTTAGTTTTAGTTTTTGTAAAAAGTTGAAATCCCTCACTCAATTGAAAAAATGTGACAGGTGAGTAAATGACACAACTGTCTGAGGGTTGGCTTCTCCTAAGTACCTAAGTGACTTAGGAACACAAGTTGCATACTCACATACATAACTTCCCTCACATGAATATTCTCTTTGTATTCAGGATAAAGATACTTATGTGCATATGTGGTTCAGGACCGGGCCCTAAGGCTATTTCTTCTTACTGAAAATATACTGAGGTGAGAGATTTTTCTGACAATTAATTTCAAATCATGCAGCTGCAATGTCTGTTTTCACCTATATGAACAGAAACCTTCTACCTATCTAGCTAGGTCCTTATGTGGCTCATATCACTGTAGTATTTGAGTACCTTGAAAAAATCAAAGGATTTATCCACACAACAGCCTTATAGGTAGGGAAGTACTATTAGCTCCATTTCACGGAGGGGGAAATTAAGGAACAGAAAAGTAAGTGACTTGCCTGAGGTCACCCAGGAGGTCTGTGGCAGAGCTGGGAAATGACTAGATGTCTCCTGAGTCCCAGACCAATGCTAGTTTTTGATGATTATTTTTCTGTTTCTCTAGTGCCTGCTTCCATCTGCAGAAGAACAAGCCTTACTGTGTCCTAGCATGGGTGGTTTTCAATGCCACCAACTGAGCAGACTACCAAAAAAGCACACATCCACCTAGGCAGAAGGGCTGGAATGTGAGTTACAAAGGGTCTGAGGGTGAGGATAAATTTCTAGAGGTTGCTCTCAGAGAATCAAAGTTATCACCGGAGAAGCTAGAGGTAGACAAGAATACTAGGCCTATTAGATCATCCATCTCACTGCAAGTGCAGAATTGTCGCTTACACTAAATGACACTGTTTATGGAAGAACAAAAATAGCAGAAGCAGCACTTACAGGGTTTCTGTCAGAACAGAGCGCAGATCAGAAAAGCAGTTGTTGAGGGTGGAGCAGATGGTTTAGAGCCCCAACGTCACCGCTGAGGGAGCAAGTTCAGCATCACTTCACTTGAGTGAGTGGGGGTGGTTAGGGTGGTAACCATGGAGACTGGTGTGGGAAGGCTGCTGGGCCTGCCAAGGATTCCCAAGGTGCAGTAACCAACAGCCACAATCCAGCAAGAAGAAGAAGCTGAAGGAAGAAGTAACAGACTGTCTACTAAAGAAGTCACAGCTCCAGCTCCGATGACTGAGAAAAGAAGAATGACAAAGTCTATGCTGTGGGCTGTCATTCAGAAGATCACAAAGGTGGCTTGTCTTCAAATGTTGGACATATCTGAGGACAAATGGCCTGGGGAGCTAGCTCAATAGTGCCAGTACTTGTGACAAAAGGGGAACGGTAGCATCAAGGGATTCAACTCAAGGGGGAAATGGACAGCAAGAGTCTAGGTGCTGTACAAAGAGGTCCCTGCCCCGAAGAGCTTAAAATTTAAGTGTAAAACAAGAGGCATGTGCATACAACAGACAGAGGGCGTGTAAGATAACAATGGGACAAAACTGGTCAGCATGATAAGCAGTGGTCACAGCACACCAACTGTATATCAGTGGGGTTTTTGTAGGCATCATGGAAGAGGAGAGTTCTAAGCTGGAATTTGAAGAACAATGAGGTGGCCTTGCTGATATTTATGGGATGCTGCTCCATGCATGAGCTCCAGAATAACCATACTGTGATACCCCTACTGCTAAACCCAAGGACAATGTTTGCTTTAGGTGAGACTCCCTATGCATAAGTAGAGAAAATTCCACATTAGCCTGCCCCTTGGGTTTTTAGAGGTGGTTACACATGAAATGCAAAGTAGGTGTCAGTGCATCCTGCCCCACAGCTGGGAGTATCCACAACGGGGAGTTTTAATTCAAGTATCTGGGACTGGAAGTGGCCAGATCATACAAGCTATTAGAGCTGCTGTGCTGAGGGAGGCGGCAGCATGTAGTCTGAATGGTACCGATAATCCAGCAACTAACAGTATGGGCATATCTCACCATTGGAGAAAACTGAAGCAGATCTGCAGTGGTCAGTAGTCTGGAAAGTGAGGCAGTGAAGAAGTGGGTGTTCAATATATATAGGTATGATGACCCCACTGTAGTTCCACTTGCTGGAATTGACCAGAAAGGAGGGAAATGTGGACTTCTATGATGATTTTCTTGATGCACCACAGAATGATAATGAAGAGCACAAGACTAATAAAGATGGGATGCTTTGCTCAGAAAAGTGGTGGTGGAGCAACTGGATAGCTGGATATCGGCAAATCTTATTTGTGCAACTGGGCTATGTGAAGAATATTCCATTAGGTGCAAAGCAAAATTCCAGCATAACGATCTCAATGGCAGATGGGGTGAGATGGTTGCTGGCTAAGGTATGATAAGGAGTATCAGCTGTGCACAGTAGCTGGCTCCAGCATGTCCTGTTAGTATTTTTGGCTAGCCCAGAGAGTCTGGCCTTTTGTCTTGGAAATGGATCGCTCCAAGATCCACAGATATCTGTGCTTTTGGTAACTCCATACTGGACTTCCAACAGGAGGCTTCAGCTGGTGCAGAATATGTCTGTCTGTCTTTTATAGGATGGGCTAACATGAGCACAACACCTGTGCTGTGTTCTGCTCCTCAATTCACTTCGAGTTTCAGTTCGCAATGCCAGTGATTTATTGAGAAAGCCCTGGATTCTCTGAGATTTGGCAATCTCAGAAACTGACTCTCTCCTCCTACCCTATTGCAGTAATCACAGCCAGCTGGAATGCTCTTGCTGTTGTCTCTAGTGGTGAGCTTCCTGAGGTTGATGGCCTGGTACCCTCACTGGAGAAGCCCAGCACTGGCCATCGTTCTTTGATGCCATGTAGAATCCAATTTGGGTAACTTTTAGGATAGCGCAAAAGCGGAATTAATTCACTGTAGGCCAAATTCCCAGGTGATGTAACTGATTTACTCTGTTGCTTTCAATGACGCTACACCAATTTACACAAGCTGAGCATCCGGCCCTCAGTTTTACTTAATATGTTCCAACTGATAGGGCTATTTATCTTGTCCATGAGTGTAGGAGTTGGAGATAGCTGGGTTTGAGTGGTGACAATAGACGGCAATGGTTGCTTGTAGTAAGTTTTGTAGCATGCACCTAAATATCAGAGAGAGGTGCAATATAAATGAATAATTAAAAGCATTTCCTGTAGCAAGAAAGTGAATACTCAGAGCTGTGGTGACAATGGATGGCTCTACTTGACCTGCAAAGCACACACCCAACAGACAGCAGATACTATGCAGATTGTTGGTTCCCTTGTAGCCATCAACCCAAAAGACACAGGACAGTTGCTGTGCTGGGTGTTCACTGATAGGTGATGTTTTCATCCTCTCTTTAGCCTACAGTTAAATGTGAATGTTCACACCATAGCAAGTGACTGTATGCACATGTGTCACAGGAGACCTGTTGTCCAAAGGGACAGTCTATAACCACGTTAGAGAATGGGGTGGGGCATAATTCAAGAGCTGGAATGCTGGAAGGAAATGTTCTGTCCCAGTAGTGGTTCTATCATTAAATTTTAGGTAGTTCTGTATGGATTATACAGCAACCTACGAGGTACATTTAATCATTATAGACTTTCCTGAGGCAACATGTAGTTGTGCTATTCCTGGAGCAAGTAGGGAACAAATTGTGATGGAGAGTCTCAAGTCCTTTCCTGCTCCCCCTGTGCGCTAGGCAGGAAGCATGTTGCTTCAACCCTTTTTGTGGCATAGTTTCTCACTGCGCTCTGGACAGCATCTCGGGCCAATTAGCCGCAAAACCAGGTCTTCTCTAACCCTAATGCTTGCAGTGGGAAGCAACCACTGCCGTTCCCCTTACCCTTCTTGGCTGGGGTCTTAATGTGATATGGGCTAAATAAAGGAGGAGTTACTCCCCTGTATTTATGAGTAAAGGGTGTGATGATCTAGCCTTAGGGGAGTTAGGGATGACATTTCAAAAAAGGTAACATAGAAAATGTCCTATTGAGGAATATTTTAGAGTACAGGCCTGGAGTCTGACACAAAGTTAACTAAGGTGTGAGCTCCACGAAAGTAGCTCACAAATAATAGGTATTAAAGGAGGGTTTAATTATTGGAAGCACTGCTTGTATGTCGGCTATGAAGCTCCCAGTGACTTTAGTGGGAGTCAAACTGCTAAAAGCTCTACTTCCAGCTTCAAAAACCTACTCCCAAATTCTAAACCATAATGCACCAGACCATTGCCTATGACAGAGGAACACACGGGAGGCTAGGAGGGGAGGGAATGCACATGCCCACATAAAAAGGAGGCATAATCCCTCATCCTTGGGCTGCTGTATACAGGGATGGTCTCCCAGGGGAAATTGTACTACTGAGACCTATTCTAATTTAGGTTGGCTGCTAAGTGCTGGAGGGTCCCAAAACCCACAACCAGGGATCAGTGCAGTGTATAAGTCTCAGCCTTGTCCAATTTCCTCCAGCCATGTTTTCCTGTGGCAGCATCAGACTAGAAGGTGGCAAGAACCGCAGCATCACCGACAGTATCAGAAAATTGGGGAGTAACTAGAGAGACAAAGTGGGTGAGGTAATATCTTCTCCTGGACCAGCTTCTGTTGGTGAGAGAGACAAACTTTCAAGTTTCTTTAACTCTGTGGAAGCTCAAAAACTTGTGTCTCAGACTCTCACCAACAGACGTTGGTCCAATAAAAGATATTACCTCACCCACCTTGTCTCTCTAATATCCTGGGACTGACACAGCTATAACGACATTGCATGCATTACCAATAAATTGGTTTGAGTAGATCCCTCACCTCTGGAAAAGGAATGCACCATCTGTGCTGAGACGTGACATTCTGGAAAGCAGTGACCTTAGGGGCCACACAATCTCCTTCATACAATGGAATATTTGATGCTAGGTTTTAAAAGGCTCCAACCCCACCTCACTTACTTATCAGAATTCAGTAGAGTCTCCAAAGCAGAGAGGAAGCATGGGTCCGTACTGACAATCTACTTAATTATTGTCCATATAGATCCCCATCTCCACGAGATTAATTAGCAGTAACAACCTCAAAAGGACTGAGCATTGTCAATGAAACACAGATTGCAAAACTGCTCTCCTAGAGTGGGCCCCAGGTCCCATTGCTAAGGCGAGTGTAATGTTAAACTCCAGCCTTACACATGTCTGCGAGAGAGACATGCCTCAGACATGCTTTGGACTTAGTAAAAGTGATCTAAGGTACTGTGATACCTGCAAGATTATGAACAGGATTATATGCAAAGTCTGATTACATATAAAATCTCTCAGAAGTCTCTGTCCAGCCCTCTTTCCCACCTTGGATTTTCCTCTGGGCTTATGTCCAAATGTCACAAGTTCTGGGAGCCTTGAATTAATTTTTTCTTGGTGCTATTTAAGTCGATCTAAGCTATGCAATTTGAGTTATGTGAATAGTGTAACTCAATTTGACATAGCTTAGATCTACTTACCATGGGCTCCATACTATGCAACATCAATGGGGATGCTGTCCATTCGACTCCCCTTACTCTTCTCGATCAGGTGGAGTACAGGAGTCAACAGGAGAGTGATCGGCGGGTGATTTAGTGGGTCTTTACTAGACCCACTAAAATCAACCACCAATGCATCAATCGCTGCAGCGTCAATCCTCCGGTAAGTGTAGACAAGCCCGGAGAAAAGGGACATAAGGATTCTTGCTTCCAATCCAGAAGGATGGTGTCCATCAAGAAACTAGGATCTCTGATGCTCTAGTGCAGAACTGAAAGTACGTTATGTACTCCTTCATGGAAAAGAGATCTAGTTAAGTTATTCTCCATCTCTGAAAGAAAGACATGGTCAGTGTCCAAGAGAGATGACTCATGCTGTGCACTGTAGTTCTAGCTCAGTTTATCAGCCAAGTTGTTGTCCTTGTCAGGAAATGCTAGAGATATGATTTGATGCTGGATGCATCTTTCCGTAAGCTGGACAGCTTCCTGGCACAGAGACAAGCTTGCTCTTGAAGACTATTGGAAGATATTGCACATAACCTGGGAGTAGTCTGTAAAGAACTGTACTGACTTGTTACCAATTTGAGGTAGGGAAACTCTGAAAGCCTGATGAACTGCCTTCACCTGGTGAACTCATTTTTCAATATATTTGAATTGTGAGATGGTTTAAGAGGGCTCCCAGTGTCTGTCTGAAGCATGTCACATTCACATCCAATGGCAGAGAAGGCCTGAGTCCTTCCAAACAGATAGACTCAAATCACCGGTCCTAGGGTATGGTTTAAAGAAACTGCCTGTTGTCTTGCTGAGGCTGATGTGCTTCCCTGAAGCAGATCTGCAAAGTTCTCATTCAGAATCTGGCAAATGATGATATGCAGGCGGAGGAAGCAATGAGATTCAGAAGTCTCAGGAAGACTTGTTTAGCATTTGGATGCTCAATTATCACAGAGTATACAGAAAATTGGTCTCTTGTTAGTAATCAGTTGCGGATCTGATTTATTTATTATTATCTTGGGCCCAATTCTTCTCTCACAGTGGTATAAATGAAGAGTAAATCCACTGAAGTCAATAGTGTTACACTGGTATGAAACTGGTGTCAGGGAGAGGAGAATCAGGTTTCTAATATCTAGAAGAGACATTATGAATAAGGCTGCGAGTTTGTCATGGAGATCACGGAAGTCAGGGATTCCAGACTTCTGCAGCAGCTGAGCGGCTGGCCCGGGGGCCACCTGAGCAGCTCGGGCAGCCCCTGGGCCAGCTGCACCGGCCACTGCTCGAGCAGTCTCGGGCCACTTCACCCCTCTCCCTCAGAGCAGCAGGAGTTTGGGTGTGTATGGGAGGTGGCTCAGGCTCAGGCTGGGGTTGGCGCACAGGAGAGGGTGAGGGCTACATGCAGTACTTACCTTGGGGGGCTCCCTGGAAGCGGTGACATGTCCCTCCCTCAGCTCCTAGCTCCGCGTGCTGCCTCTGCCCGCAGGCTCTGCCCCCGCAGCTCCCATTGGCTGCAGTTCCCGGCCAATGGGAGCTGGGAAGCCTCAGGGGCAGTGCACGGAGCTAGGAGCTGAGGGAGGGACATATTGCTGCTTCCAGGGAGCCAAAAGGAGCCAGGTAGGGACAGGGCTAGCTCCAGCTTTTTTGCCGCCCCAAGCGGCGAAGAAAAAAAAAAGAAAAAGAAAAAGCCCGATTGAGTATCGCCGAAGAGGAAAGGAGGGAGTGAAGGACCCGCCGCTGAATTGCCACCGAAGACTGAAGCAGAGGGATTGAGCTGCCGCCGAAGTGCCGCCGAAGAGGAAGCAAAGGACTGAAGGACTCGCCGCTGAATTGCTGCCGGAGACTCGAACATGCCGCCCCAATAACGGACGGAATGCCGCCCCTTTCTATCGGCTGCCCCAGGCACCTGTTCTCCCCTCCCCATCCTGGGTGACTAATATCCCAAAGTGTTCAGAGGGGTAATTTTTGAAGCTCTACTGACTTGCACAGAGTGGGAGCAGGAGCAGGAGGAGGAGGTCAGCTCACACAAACATATACTGTAGAGTGGGGTCATGCAGATTGCATCCTTGGAACCCAGCCACTTGGTGTGAAACTGGAGTCACTAGCTTTGGAGGAATCAAGGCACTTGAAGCTGAGACATGACCCATGTGTTGGTCTCTACAGGTCTGAGAAAAGTCTCAGCACTGAGGACTCTTTAGAATTGTTTCTCTTTCAATCTAAATGAGAACTCTGATCTATGGCACTTCTCTTCATGCACCATAGCCTCTGACTCCTGAGAGTGCACAGGTTCAGCAGCTAACTGGGATCCATCTCACTTCTTTCTCAGGCCTTGTCTACACTACTCAGATTTGTTGACAAAACTCAGGTTTCATCAACAAAGCAGTGGAGATGTACACACTGCAATGCTCCTTCTGCTAACAAAACTCTCCTGCTTTGCCGACAAAATAAAACCACCTGCACAAGAGGCATAGAGCTTTTTGCAGCAAAGTTATACTGACAAAGTGTTAGTGTCGACATCGTGCTTGGTTAGGTCGCTGTAAATGGCCTCCAGAAGGTGTCCCACAATGCCCATCCTGACCGCGCTGGTCAGCAGTTCGAACTCTGTTGCCCTGGACCCAGGTACAAAGGCATCCGCTCTTCCCCCATTAAAGGCCCGGGAGTTTTTGAAATTCCACTTCCTGTTTGCTTGGTGTGGAGAGCTCCCATCGCATCCCTGGTGGCACCATGCAGCAAATGCTCTCCCGTTTGGAGCACAGCTGAGTTGTTGGATCTGCTGGCACTGTGGGGAGAGGAGGCCATGCAGTTCCAGCTCCACTCCAGCTGTAGGAACTTTGATACCTACAGTCAGATTTCTTGTGGCTTGTTGGATGAGGGTTATGAACGAGACACACATCGGTGCCATGTGAAGATAAAGGAGCTGAGGCAAGCATACCAGAAGGCAAGGGAGGCAAACTGTCACTTTGGTGCTGTGCCAAAGACCTGCTGCTTCTATAAGGAGCTGGATGCCATCCTTGGTGGCGACCCCACCTCCATCACCAAGAGCCTGTGGATACTTCAGCAGGGCTGGAGGCAGTAGACAGTGGACTCAATCCTGAGGTCAAAGTTGGAGGACAATGTGAAGCACATGTCAGGGTCATCCGGTGGCATGGCAAGTCAGGATCTCTTTTCCACTCCAGAGGGGTCTAGCCAGTCCCAGCAGTCCATCTCTGGTGCGCATGATGCAGGAGAGGAAAGCCCTGGTAAGTGCTTTTTTTGAGTTGATGCTGCTCAGTTATATGAGGTATAGGTGTCCTTTGCTCTGTATATTCTAGAAGTGGGTGAAGGGACAGAAATGTACAAGACTAGCTGTGTTTGCATGTGCTCCATGTTCCCTTGTGTATCTAAGCAGTGTGGCGGAACAGTGTGTTAAGAGATCTCTAGGAAACTTTCCTGGAGGTACTCGCCAATCCTCTGCCGAAGGTTTCTTGGCAGATTTGATTTGTTCCTTCTCCCATTTTAGAAAACTTTCCCACACCAATCAGCAATCACTTGAGCAGGGGTCAAAGCAGCAGACAGGTGAGCAGCATAGGGGCTGGCTCTGAAGCCACATGCATGCAGAAGACGCACCCTGGCATCCTTGCTTACCCTCAGGAATGAGATATCCCCACCTGTGGAAAATGGTGGCAAATTTTACAATATTGTCCCTTGTCACCTGCAGTGATCCTCTTAAAAAAACACCTAGACCCTTTGCCCCATCTTGAGTGCCCACCCACATCCCCACCCCAAACTCACCATTTTTAGGGTGTTCGTCAAGATGTGTGCTTGTCAAGGGACAGTGAAAAAGTGATTCATATGTAAAAAGAGGTGTATTTTACTATACTGATTCAGTGCTGTGCCTGCACTTACAAGCATGCTTCTGTGTATTTTTTATTGACTTTCTGCAGATGTGGCCTTCAGGGGAACCCCCTACACATCGGCAGAGTGCTTCCGCCAGATAAGGAAGTGACCAGGTCAGAGTCATGTTCCGAGACATGCGCCAATCCTCAGAGGCCGAAAAAAGAGAACACAGGGAGTGGAGAGAGACCCTGAAGGAAAAATTTAAAATAGAAAGGCAGGACAGAAATGAGAGTGAGGAATGCATGGTAAATGGTCAGGAGTGGATGGTAAAAGCGATGGAGGAGCAAACAGAGATGTTGAAGTCCCTAATCACGCTCCAGGCAGAAAACATGCATGCTTGCCTCCCACCCCTGCAGCTGATACAGAACTGCTTTCCATGCCCTCGCCAAACTCCTCCCACACATTCCTTGCTACTTCCCGGAATGTCTCAATACCCCATTCACTCCCCCCCTTCAGACAGCTTCCAAAATGATAGCTGGACTTACACACAGCTATGAGAGCCTACATTGCTCTGCCCTCTTATCTCCCTTCCCACCAAGCCTTTTGCGTGTGGTGTTAATTGGTATTTAATAAAAATAAACTCTCTGAAAGATAACCAATCTTTATTTGTCTCCTACACATGGTGGTTGCTGCTGGTAGTAATACATAGTGGCAATTTGATCATTTGCTGACTAGAAATCCCATTCTGAAATCATCACAATTTTCATGCAAGGCGGCAAGTTAACAAAGCATGGCCGAGTGCTGTATAGAAAGACACATTACTGGTGCTCATTGTCAAAATGTTGCCTTAAAGTCTCCCTGATTTGAATAGCCCCCCATTGTGCCCCTCTAAGAGTCCTGGTATATGTCTGCTCAACTTCAGCAGCCAGATGATCCACCGCCACACTCTACCCCAGGGGCAACTTTTCACCCTTAGCCCCACAAATACTATGGAGTGCGCAGCAGGCTGCTATGACCACAGGAATATTTTCCTTATTTAGGTCTAAACTGCCATAAAGGCAGTACCAGTGTGCTTTTAATCTGCCAAAGGTACATTCAGCGGTCATTCTGCACCTGCTCAGCCTATTGTTGAAGCGCTTCTTGCTGCTGTCCAGGTTTCCCATGTAAGGCTTCATGAGCCATGGAAGTAAGGGGTACACTGGGTCTCCCAGGATCCCTATGGGCATTTCAACATCCCCCACTGGAATCTTCTGGTCTTGAAAGAAAATCCCTGCTTGGAGCTTTCTGTACAGGCCAGTGTTCCTGAAGAGGTGTGCGTCATGCACCTTCTCGGACCACCCAGTGTTAATGTCAGTGAAACACCCACGATGACCCTACTATAAGGTGGGTGCATAACTGGCTGGATAACCATACTCAGAGAGTAGTTATGAATGGTTCCCAATCCTGCTGGAAAGGTATAACAAGTGTGGTTCCGCAGGGGTCTGTTTTGGGACCAGCTCTGTTCAATATCTTCATCAACAACTTAGATATTGACATAGAAAGTAGGCTTATTAAGTTTGCAGATGATACCAAACTGGGAGGGATTGCAACTGCTTTGGAGGATAGGGTCATAATTCAAAAGGATCTGGACAAATTGGAGAAATGGTCTGAGGTAAACAGGATGAAGTTTAACAAAGACAAATGCAAAGTGCTCCACTTAGGAAGGAACAATCAGTTTCACACATACAGAATGGGAAGAGACTGTCTAGGAAGGAGGATGGCAGAAAGGGATCTATGGGTTATAGTGGACCACAAGCTAAATATGAGTCAACAGTGTGATGCTGTTGCAAAAAAAGCAAAAATGATTCTGGGATGCATTAACAGGTGTGTTGTGAGCAAGACACCAGAAGTCATTCTTCCGCTCTACTCTGTGCTGGTTAGACCTCAACTAGAGTATTGTGTTCAGTTCTGGGTACCGCATTTCAAGAAAGATGTGGAGAAATTGGAGAGGGTCCAGAGAAGAGCAACAAGAATGATTAAAGGTCTTGAGAACATGACCTATGAAGGAAGGCTGAAAGAATTGGGTTTGTTTAGTTTGGAAAAGAGAAGACTGAGAAGGGGACATGGTATCTAAAGGTATCTAAAAGGGTGTCATAAGGAGGAGGGAGAAAACTTGTTCACCTTAGCCTCTAAGGATAGAACAAGAAGCAATGGGCTTAAACTGCAGCAAGGGAGGTTTAGGTTGGACATTAGGAAAAAGTTCCTAACTGTCAGGGTGGTTAAATACTGGAATGGATTGCCTAGGGAGGTTGTGGAATCTCCATCTCTGGAGATATTTAAGAGTAGGTTAGATAAATGTCTATCAGGGATGGTCTAGACAGTATTTGTCCTGCCATGAGGGCAGGGGACTGGACTCGATGACCTCTCGAAGTCCCTTCCAGTCCTAGAATCTATGAATCTATGAATAAGTACCTGCAGTACCATAGAGGAGTAACCCTTGCTATTGAGGTACTCCGTCACAAGGTGGACTGGGGCCAAAATTGGAATATGCATGCCATCTATCACCCCTCTGCAGATAGGGAATCCCATTTCCACAAAGTCATCCATAATTTCATACACATTGCCAAGAGTCAGTCCTTCATAGCAGGATGCAATTAATGGCCCTGCATGCTTGCATCACTGTAGCCCCAACAGTCATCTTCCTGACTCTAAGCTGATTCGCAACCGATAGGTAGCAGTATGGCGTCACCAGCTTCCACACAGCAATGGCCACACGCTTCTCCACTGAGAGGGCAGCTCTCATTTTGGTCTCCTTGCACCACAGTGCTGGGGTGAGCTCTGCACACAGTTCCAGGAAGGTGGCTTTCCACATCTGAAAGTTCTGCAGCCGGTGGTCATCATCCCAGACCTACATAATGATGCAATCCCACCACTCAGTGCTTGTTTTCCGAGTCCAAAAGTGACAGTCCATCATGTTCAGCTGCTCCGTGAATGCCAAAAGTAATCTGGTGTTGTTTCATTCCATGGCACACAGCAGGGCAGGCACCTCTGATTCCTGTTCAGATTGGGAGCTCATGATATACTGCAGGACTGAACGCGATGTGTTCATAACAGTGACCACAACAGTAGAGAGCAGTACAGGAGCCATCCTTTTGGACAGAGATGGTGGGTGCACAGTAAACAGGGGTCATTGAAAAATGATGCAAAACGCAGTCGGAAGCCCATGGAATGCTGGCATGGAGAAAACTGCATCACGGGACATTGAGCCCACACCCATGATGCGCTGTGATCCACTCTGCCTTTCTACCACTCCTAGCTGCAGAAGGTGGCAAGTAGCAAAGCGGGATAGCTACCCACAGTGCACTGCTCTCACTGTCAATGCTAGAGCACCAACTGTGGACTCGCTCTGCCAACAGAAGGAGCATTGTGTGAACATGAAATATAATTATACCAGTTTTTGATTGTCGGGTAACTTTCCTGTAGTGTAGACAAGGCCTCACTCTCACTTGGATCTGTGCTGGATCTAAGTCACGTCTTCAACTCCTCTGAGTCTATTTAACAGCCGCTTCATTGAGGTAGCTATTGGTGCAGAAACTCTTGAGAAAACTGCCTGAAAGTGGGAGCAGACTCAGCAACTGTGCCTGAAGAACCTCCTCCGTCAGGAAAAGCTGCAGCTTTCTCATACTTTGCAGGCTTGAGGTGCAAAGTATACACAGGCCTTCAGTGTATGTCCCTCTTCTAAAAACAAAAGGCAGCAGACGTGCTGATCTGTGTCAGGCATTGCAGCATAGACACAGTTTGCAGCCTGAGCACTTAAGAGCCCGCCACAGGCCAACAGAAGCAAAACTATGGGAAAGACAATGGGAACCAAACAGTTTGGATAAAATATTAGGAGTGGAATCAGACAAACCATGTAGTTGTACAATGCCATTAACTGTCACACAGAGTCACAGAGTTAATGATGGATGGAGTGGCCTCCAGGTAACTTGGGCCAGTCCTATCAAGGACTTTGAAAGAGGAGGACTGAAGTCTTGAATTTGATGTAGCATTGTGCAGGGAACCAGTAAAGGAAGAGTTTCACAGGGCTAATGTACTTCTGGCTGCCTGTACTGCTGAGCAGATGGGGTGCTGTGTTCTGATCAAACCCAGGTACAGAACATTGTAATAATCAAACCTGGAGGCCATGAATGTGTGCATCATCCCGGCGAAGTCATTTTAAGCAATGTGGTGCAGTAGATAGGGCACTAGACTAGGAGTCAGGAGACATGGGTTATATTCTCATTTCTTCCACTGAATCACGGTGTGACTCTGCCTTTGCGTGCCTCGGTTTCTCCATCTTTGTAAAGTGCTTTATTAGCCTCAGATGAAAAAGCATAAGATAAATGCTATGGATTATATAAAGATGACCTGGGGCCACAAGCCTCCAAAACTCTTGAATTTCTCCAATGGCCTAGGGTGGGCTTACAAACCCAGGCCTTAAAAAAAGGGCCAATTCCCATCTCCAGAACTGTATGGACACTTTATTGTTCTCCCACCTCTTACATTTTTATCTTGGTTCCACTGTTGAGCTGCCGAGGGGGGAGTTACCACAGTTCATACTTAGTAAGCAGCCAGATGCCAGACCCACTGATTCGGGATGTCTGTAAACCAAGAAATTCGAGGGAGAAGTGTCAGGCTGCTGTTTTCTGGGGGTTGTAGAGGAATGGGGCAGGGCACGGTGGGGAGCAGGGATTTGATGGACTAGAATTAAAGCCATGGGATTGGACAGAGGAAGATCTTTGGACCAACAAGGTCTACCAACCTGAGACAGCTCAGTTTTATATTCTGAAAATTTGGCGAAAGGGGGGAATTAGGAGGGGGACTCAGAGACTTGAGTGTATTCATTTTCAAAGCCTAATATGAAGCATGACCTTATCTCCCTCTACCTTCAGCAATCTAAGTACAAAGCACCTGGGGGCTCACACAGGGCTTTCTGGTGCTCTCTTTGCATGCATCAGTTTAAACATAAAATCTGCTCAGACTCTGTTTCCTTTGTTAGCCGATGCTTTGTCTGAGCCTAACAGGATAACTGTGGTGTTGTTCCTCAGGGATCCATATTGACTGAGCCAAATGGAGGACAGCACTGCTCAAGGGCACTACAACATTGAGAGAAAAACCATATCCTACATGCCAAGGACAAACCTGCACACAGAAAACAATTTTAAGTGGGCATTGAAAGCAGCCCTCCTTTGGCTTGCCAAGAGTGGGGCTTTATCTGTACCTCTCCTATCAGTTCTCGTAGCTATCTGAATGCGTCAGACAAAACCTTCAAACACACTAGCAACAGTCATGCATTTCATGGATTGTGAATGATACTGGCTCTTGTTTAGCTTCCAGAGGAGCCTAGAACCCTGTCTTGATGGGGGTGTGCTCCCCACTGATAACCATGTTAGCTTAAGCACAATTGAAATACCCCATTAAAATGCAAGTAAACATGTTTGGAGTCCTGTCTTTTCATATAGGGAGAGCCTAGGCTATAATACAGCCAGCTAACACAGTTTCAAATGTGTTCCTATAACACACTTGAAAAGCCCCGCTAGGATGTAGGATACTGTTTGACCACTGAGACATACCCCAGAGTGGTAAAGCAAGTTAAAACACCAGCCCTTGACTTCCTGGGTAGCGGTGAACTTACAGTTGGTAGCTGCTCTTGATCTTAAGTGAATGTTTGTCTAAAAGACAAAGCCATGTAATTCACATCCTCTGTTTAGGAAAGGAAGGATGGTTGGGTGTAGGGTTGCCAACTTTCAAATTGCACAAAACCAAACACCATTGCCCTCCCCGCCCTGCCCCTTCCCCGAGGCCCTGCCTCTGCCCTGCCCCTTCTCTGAGGCCCCACTCACTCCAGCCCTCGTCCATCAGTTGCTTGCTCTCCCACACCCTCACTCACTTTCACTGGGCTGGGGCAGAGGGTTGGAGTGCGGGAGGGGATGAGGGCTCTGGGCTGGGGCTGAGGGGTTTGGGGTGCAGGAGGGGGCTCCGGTCCGGGGCCAAGGGGTTTGGAGTGCGGGAGTGGGCTCAGGGCTGGGGCAGGGGGTTGGGGTACAGGAGGGGGGTGTTGGGTGCAGGCTCCAGGAGGGAGTTTGGATGGAGGAGGGGGCTCAGGGCTGGGGTAGAAGGTTGGGGTGTGGGAGGGGGTTTGGGGTGCTGGCTCCAGGAGGGATTTTGGGTGTAGGAGGGGGTTCCAACCTGGGGCAGAGAGTTGGGGTGCAGATGGGGAGTGTGGCACCTGGGAGGGAGTTACAGTATGGGAGGGGGTTCTGACCTGGGGCAAGGAGTTGGGTTGCGGGAGGGGGGTCAGGGTGCAGGCTCCAGCCGGGTAGCGCTTACCTCAGATGGCTCCTGGTCAGTGGCACAGCAGTGCTAAGGCAGGCTCCCTGCCTGCCCTGGCTCTGCGCTGCTCCCAGAAGTGGCTGGCATGTCTGGTCACTACACGGAGGTATGGCCAGGTGACTCTACATCATGCGTGCTGCCTGCGCCCACAGGCGCTGCCCCCACAGCTCCCATTGGCTACTGTTCCTGGCCAATGGGAGCTGCAGAGCTGGCACTGGGGGCAGGGGCAGCACATGGAGCTTCCCTGATCGCCCCAGTGCATAGGGGCCGCAGGGACATGCCGGGAGCTGCAAGGAGCCAGGGCAGGGAGAGAACCTGCCTTAGCCTCGCTATGCTGCCGACCAGACCTTTAACGGCCCAGCCAGCGGTGCTGACCGGAGCTGCAGGGTCCCTTTTCGACCGGGCATTCTGGTTGAATACCAAACACCTGGCAACCCTAGTTGTGTGGTTAAGGCTCAAGACTACGGCCTGGTTTACACCTAAACCTAGCTACATCACTTAGGGGTGTGAAAAGATGTAGTTAAGCCCCAGCATAGACACCACTAGGTCGACGGACAAATTTTCCTGTCAACATAGCTACCACCTCCGGAGGGAGCGGATTAAATACAGCAATGGAAAAACCCCTCCTTTGCTGTAGCAAGTGTCTACACTAGAGCGCTATAGGACACAGCCGCAGCACCATAGCTGTGCTGCTGTAATATCTGTAGTGCAGACAAGTCCCACAAGTCCTGGGTTCAATTCCCAGCTTTGCTTGTGACTTCAGGGAAGTCACTTAATCTCTCTAAGTTCCCTAGCTCTGAAAATACTAGTATTCCCACCTTTTCATTGTCTATTGAGATTGTAAACTTTTTGGGACTGGGCTCATCTCTTACCCAAGCACAAGGAGGTCCTGATTCTGGATAGAACCTATAGTCGCTACTGTAATACAATTAATAATGATGACAAGAGCATATATTATGCACATTAGACATGAGATATTTTGGTTATTGCGTGAGAAACTTTACACAGTGCTTCTCCTTTATTTTACATGGCTCAAGTCAGCTATTATCCCCCCATTTTTGTGTGTCCCAAATTCACACTGAAAACTATTTGCCTATATTTGGCTCTATTAAATAGTAAGTTGCTGTAATTGGGTGTTTATTCCTAAACAGTTGACAGTGTTTTAGGTTTATTTGGCCCTCACCACAGATCTGAGCAGTGGCATCTCTGTGCTGCTTCAATGCTTATGTGACATCAAAACTGGCTGGAGTTCAATTCCAATAGACCAGAGGTTCTCATTAGCAGAAAATGCAATTGATCAACTCCCTCTCTCACACAAAAAAAGAAGAAAAAAGCCAAATATAGACACTAGTATTCAGTCCCTGCTAGGTACTAAGTCATTCTGAACTCTCACCTTTCCTTCACATCGCATTTAAAATGAGAGTGAAGAATTTTTACCACTTGAGAAACAGCCATCTTGAAATTTTTTCTTTCTTTCTTCATTAATGCCCATGTCACCTCAAGGGTTGTTATAATTCTTTATTGGCTGCTCTTCCAGAATGTGGGCTAAGAAAACTTCAGCTGGTTTAGAATGCTGCTGCAAGGTTAGCTAGCAATATAAAATGTCATGAACATGCTGGATATACATCCCATCTGCTCCTCTGCCACTAAGCCAGCTTCTCATAAAGTTTGAAACTGATATTAATATTTAACTTTTAACTCACAGGATCCTTCATGGTCTCAGCTCTGCTTAATTAGCTGACATTTAGCTCCCTGTATTCCACAGCACACACCTAAGATTCCTTAGGTACCCGTTTATTAACATTCCCCGAAGTAGATTGGAGCAGGCAGTTACCAGACTCTTTATCAATTGCTCCTGAAGGCTATGGAATTCATTGCTGAGTGCCATTAGACCAGACAATTCTGTAAATATGTTTAAAGGCATGAAGACATCCTTGTTTTCAAAAGCTTTTCAATCAGTTTAAATGAGCTTTGTGAATTGTTATTTTAAACACAAAGCCTTCTTGAGATGCTCCTCAAGAAAGTCATTGTATTAACCTAGGTTGTATTATGCACAATTCTGCTGTTAATCAACATTTTTACAGCAATATGTGATCCTACAACACTGCTCAGGCATTTAGGTCCATGAAAGCCATTAAGTGTAGCAACTCCATCTTGTATTTATTGTCTAACCCACTTGCTCTCTCCTTACTGAAAGCCCCCCTGCATCTTTTGTATGATCCCACGATGTCCTGGATTAGACACTTCGGGGTATATATTATTTTTTTAAATTTACACTTTGCTCACAATAGAAGAACATACCAAGATAATTTGATCATTTTTCCTCTCATGCCCTTTTCTAACCTCTTGGGAAAAGATTGTCTGCTATTCCCTCCCCTCCTCCCCCAGGTGAAAGCTACAATTCTGAACAGTGCGCACCTTACCTGGCTCAGTGGTGTAATTCAAGTAATCTTACTTGATGTATATCTGGATTTACCTTCAACAGCAGCATATAAATGTAGGAGCAGTTATTAGAGACTAACATAGTTTAAGCTATCTAGCAACTGAATAATCTTAATACTAATTATCTACTTAGCTACCATAACAAAATATGCTGCATAGGAATGTGTATAATATAATTGCAGAGCATTTCATACAGCTCACTATGTAAGAGCCATTAATAGCATTTAATTAAATTTAGATTTGGATGCCCTAATTTGTGATAAACTTAATGTGCGTTAGGAATACCACACAAGTTAATATTTTGCTCAGAATATTTTGACATAATTACACCTTATGTCAATAAAATACCAAAATACTGCAGACTAATAAGCATTTTCTAAAAGTGTATTTTGATGAAGCTATCATATGTGTAAACAAATGTCAGACCACAGAGAAAAATATGAATAGAAAATATGACTAGTTATTGAACAGCCTTGTTTTTAGGGCTTATCTTAGTAAATAACGTATTGATCTTTCCCATTTGGCACCTTGGTTCAATTCCACTTTCCATTCCTAAGTGAAATGAATGTAGTGGTTTCAGCTCATTCCTAGCAAACAGTAATCCACATTAAAACTAAAATCTGTCACTGCAAATTGGTTCTTTGCCTGGTAGACTTGGCATGGAGAATGAAATAAACCATTCAAAAGTAAATGCATAATTTTAATGGTGTCACCATCACTTTAACAAAAACTTGGGGCCCAGAACCCCAGTTGGGTCAAATGGACATAGAGCCATTTGAAGTCAGTAGAACTACCCTCAATTACACTAGCTGAGAAACTGGCCCTGGATTCTTCCAAACAATCTCTATGTTTTTGTTGAACTAATAAGGGGCCAGATTCTTCATGCAGTTATACTGGTAAAACCCACTGACTTCATGACTGTAGGATGGCATAAATAAGGATGGAATAGGGTTTAAAAAAGAAATGTATCCTGATTCCATTTCCCCTGAGTTTTGAGTGAATATTCATGTATTGGAAAAGTAAGAACCTATCAGAGCTGTATACCAAAATTTCTATTTATAACAGTGGATTACTTTTTATTAGCTAACTATTAACTAAGCAGCAATATTTCACTTGGCACTCAGATATCATGGTGAGCAGTGTGATATAAATACCTAGATAGTTGGAATCCCAAGTACACCCAGGATGTCTTTTACAGAATCTGTTAATTTATAAAAGGTAAAATGCATGCAGTATTTTATTAGGCACAACACTTCTCACTGAACAATAATTAAGATGCTTTAGAGAGAGCCTCAAAGATTAAGTACATTTCTCAGTACATAGTAATTGCAGTAACAAAACAGTACTAACATGAGATGAAAATTCACACACAAGTCTTTTCCAAGCTGGTCACAGAAGATATTGGGTGTGATCCACTACTGTGTTACTCCATTTTTATAGTAGAGCAACTGGACTGATTTCAATGGAGTTATGCTGGCGTAAAACTGGAGTGATGTGGTGGTGACTCTGGCCTACATTTTATAACCAACATACTAAAGTATCGATATGAAAGGCTCCCAATATTGTTTTCACTGTGAAATATAAAAACAGGTGCAAATGTGCAGAAAGATTCTTTACTGAAGGGCCATATACTGGTACTACCTTCTAGATGCAGCAGAAATCACACTGACCTCAGTGGTTGTATGCAAGGATTGAAGACGGCATATGGCCGTCGATGAATAGTAAACCACCCCAGACGGATAGTCAGAATTTCATTCATATCCTGTAAGTACACGGCACTATCACAAAAGATTCTCAGCGCTTAGGCAAGAAAGTATAACACAGCATCACTGTTTTAAAGGGGCATGGAAAAAAAGTCTGAAAATATTTATTACAAGCAACACCTACGATTAATGTAACTGAGAAAGATTTGAGGAAAATATTTCCTCTATTCCATCCCCCAATTTGTTTACTTTATTTTAAAAAAAAAGTGCTGTCAAATACCTAATCAGTTGGTTTGGTTCTCCTGTATAATCAGTTTCCTTTGTTTTTTGTATGGGTCTTTCACACAGTAATGGAGAGAAAAATAAATTCTTAATTTATTTATTTAAGAGAGAGGAAACTGTGATTGTCAAATCCCCCAAACTGGCAGGGCAGCTAAGAGGTACTATTTGAAACCACTTCTGACTATTTTTTTTAAATAGATGAGATTCCACATGGACTGCGTGTCTCTTTATTATAACATATTAATACATTTCTTTTTAATAATACACTTGGAACCAAATTCTGCCCTTACCATCCTCTCAAAAAAATCAATAGGATTGCATGGAGTGTAAACATGGGAGGAATTCGACCCTTTCAATTTAATTTTATACTTAAATATGGCTAGATGGCCTTTTCCTACTGTATGAGTCTAAATGAAACTAACTGGAAACCTAACTGTTTATGGTTCATATTCAGAGTGTTTGCTAAGCAAATCAGTTTATCATGTCCTCCACTTGGTAAAAGTTGACCAATTTTGCACTTTTGTTAAATAATGTAATAGAAATGTAGTTTAAAGTTTAATGTAACTTTTTTGCTCTCGATGGAATGTTTATATATACATGCAAGCTTATAGTTCAACTATATTATTGAAAAATGAGAAATGTTCTTTAACTATGGAAAATGTTTCCCTTTTACATAGTATTATTGCTTTGCTGTATTCAAACTGTAACTCGTGCTAATCTGTTCTATTTCACTGGACTGTCAACAGGAGATGGCAGAAAATATTTCACATTTAAAAAAAAAGTATAACACTTTTAAAGAACATTAAATCATACAACATACTAATACTTTCTTTTAGTCAGTATGCATGATTTGTTTGCATAATACTGTATGTCAGTTTATATACCTTAGATGGTAGTCAAATTGCAACTATGGTGACATAAATTTTTAAGAACTCTTTTTAGGTTAAACCAATCTCTTTTTGCTCTGAACATTCTACTGAACCTTCATAATGTTTTGGATGAGCTATCCTGGTAATCTTAAAACACAACTAAGTTGTTCAGTCTTTCAATATAATATTTTCACAGGATATTTGAGACCTAACCAAATATTCACATACAGAGTCCTATTGGGAATATTCCACACACTAAACTCCAATTTACAACCATTGGTGTTCTGTATGTGGAACGACTGCACAATGCGCTCATGTATTTTTAATAATCAAAGACAAATAACTTTAAGCAGAATTTTTCAGACAGTGAACAAAGATTTTGATAGCTAGATTATTAATATATCCCATAGCTACTGGACTAGACAATTTTATTATAAAATATTGGGAAATATAAATAAATACTTTGTGTTAGTTAGTAAATACCTTGCACTAAAAACAAATGACTAGATGCATTTTACCTGTGTGGAGTATATTAAGAGTACTTTCATCTTTCTCCATTTGAAAAGCTGGTTTAAAATCTGAATGCCATTACAGTAATTATTAATGTTAAATAAGATCACTTTTTAATATCTTTTGATTGCAGACTTTCTGAACACTTACAGCATGCATCAGTAGTGCTTTGCCACCAGATTAAATATTTCAATGTTTGTTCAACTTTTCATTGTACATAAAGTTCTGAAACTTAAGGTTGGAAATTTTAAGTGAATGGCTTGTTTTAAAGAAATCATGTGTTTCATTAGCTTATATAATTTATAAGGGAAAGGATAAATATTTGGAAAGATTCTCACTTTCATCCATAGAGACAATATGAAGCTAAAAAGTACTCAAAACTATTTTGTAGTAAAATTTGTTCATGTATACTTGGAAGTACATTGGAATCAACCATTTGTTATAACAAAGGACAAATGCACAAGAACAATAACAGGTTTACTGAAATTGTATTAGGTATTTGTTTCAGTTAAACAAGAGCCATAATTTTCACACTCAAATAGTACATTTTTTTTTTGACAATCAGACATTGGTTTTGTCAAAATGAACACACCTGGCATGAATATCTTGAGATGTCAATTGTTTTACCTATAGAAATGATCAATAATTAATTACATGTTAAACCTAAGATCCTTGCCAAAACCATGCAAATTTCAGTTTAAATATTTTAATATGAAAACGTAAAAAAATTAAACAAACAGGAACTTACGCACATCTAAAAATATCAATGTAAAAAAATAAAAGATATTACAGGGGCAAAAAAGGCAGAGAATCACTATTTGATTACACAGGAAGATTTTTTTGTGGTTGTCATCTTACTTCGCTCTGTAAAATTCATAGTTTATCGATGCTAGAGCTCAGTGTGCGTAGCAGATTCTTCACAAAGACCTGAGGGGGAAAAGCGTTACATATCATTACTAATGTTTTAAACAGTTACATTTTGTTAAAAGCACAGAGCTTCTGAATAAATAACAATAAACCAGTGACAAGTGGGTGTCTGAAGTATAATACTGAGGCTTTGATACCAAGCCTGTATTTTTCCTGGATACCGATGACCCATCCCTCTTTAACACAGAGCAACCAGACCTTTTAAAAAGTACTGTAAAACTACCAGTCTTTGCCCCCCTGGTTTCCAGATATGTTAAGTTTAAGTATTTTAGGGGCCAACACGTCTGTTACATGGTATGAAGAAGATCCATGCAAACGCATGTGGGGTGGCATCTTTGCAAAATGTTTTAAATGCTATGAAATAATCTGTGTGTTCATTTTAAGTCAACTGTTATCCCCTTATGAGCTATGCAATACAGATTCCTTAATTATCACATCACAAAAACATAGATGCATATTTTACTGAAATACATATTTAAACACTTCAAACTCAGGAAATGCCCAAGGTTTCCACAGTGACCTTAGTGTAAGCACATTGCATACACGGGTTTCAATCCGTTCTTCAGCTATTTCCACGTACTCGCTGAAGTTGACTGAAGTTACGTGTGGATCTCTGAGGGTAGAACTGGGCATATTATGTCCCAAAGTTACATTTAGCAACATTAGTCGTGGTAGAAAATTTCACTATTATGCAATGTGAAGTGTTCGGGTTAATATGAAATTTAATTTGTGTATTGCCTGACTTCTGAGTGTTTAATTGTAACCTTAAGGTTACATTAAAATATGGTTTGAATTCATTTTTTTTAAAGTAAAAGGAGATTATGGCCCCAATTCTGTAATGAGATCTGCCAACATGTACCCTTCAATCTCTGTAAAGTCTTACTGAAGTCTGTGCTAACAGATTCCATTGCAGGAAAGGAGCCTAAAACACAAGTCTCTGTATTGACTGTGAATTTCCATTGCTGCATGGTCAAAAACAAACAAAAAAACAGTGCAACTATGGAATTCCACAGTGAAATATCACCACAATACCACATCTATATAACCAATGTATGTGCTTTATTTCATAACCCAGTAAACAGTATCATAACACTTAACCTAGTGGAAATTTAACGTGCCACACATACACAAAACAGGTATTTTCATTGCTTATCACTGTAATATTTTTTAGCTTTGGC
The DNA here is from genome assembly GCF_013100865.1 of Trachemys scripta elegans. Taxonomy (NCBI): domain Eukaryota; kingdom Metazoa; phylum Chordata; order Testudines; family Emydidae; genus Trachemys; species Trachemys scripta. Next base: position 17,984,362 of record NC_048299.1, read on the forward strand.
AAACTGTCCTGGAGTTTAGTTCTCAGTGAGAACTAGCAACCTAGAAAGTATCAACTTGCAAAACACAACTGTTTGAGTAATACAATTGCAGAAAAAGTCTTTTTAAAGGAAAAAAGGGTTTCCCCACCACCACCCTTGCATAACTCAAAAATGGGTGAATAGAATCTGCTCAAAATTTCATAATTAGTAAATGAATAATTAAAAATCACCTTTGGGATGAGACCAAGAATGGAAAATTTCAGCCAAAAAGAATAATTTTGCAGCATTAATAGAAGTCTCACTGTTACTTTAATTATAGCTTTCACTGCTAGTGCTTGTATTGTTTTCTGCTGATAAAACAATTGACACTAGACTATACATTAATATAATCCACCGTTGGCTGGTTTCCTATTTCTCATTGGTTTAAATGCACTTTATCATAATTCAGTACAAAATCTGAATTAGAAACCATTGATATGTCAGTGTTCCACAATTATCATTGTTGGGGGCGGGGAGGGAATGAAAAATTTTGGACAACACTTGTTAATTCAGGATACATCAGTCTAACTTTATTTATCAAACACATTATCATTTGATTGGTCAAATTAGAAATTTGATCTTCCTGTTTGTAGCTTGGAAAAAAAAAGGTAATATGTTTGAGAACTAACTCCTAGACTCTTAGGCATGTGAAAAATTGTAGAATATCTAAAGGCATGTCTAAGCACTTTTGATTGCTTGTCTATGGAAAGGGTAGCATAGAGATTTTTTTGTGTGATCAAAGAATATGTGTGACAGAAAACTGATCTATGGTTACAAATATCAAACAGTTTGATCTTTCTAAAACACTGCACTGAAGTTTTTCCATTCTTTAAATCAAACAAGAAACACCAGTGTATTATGAACATGTATATAACATCTAGAATAGAGATGTGACTAAAAAAAGAAGTACTAAACATGTCTTGTGAGTAGTTTCTTCTCAGTGTGCACATGACTCCTATCAGCATCATGTTTATGCATTGAGAGGATATTGTGCCCTTTAATATTTTACCTTAGCATGGTTTAGAAGGGATATATTTGATTATACTGATAATAGGACATTTGTTATAGGTTACCAGCATAAGTCACATTCACATCCTTTGCTTTTAACAAATTAACATTATGGAGGTTAAACCAACTATTTTGATTTTCCTTTAAGATGAAATGCATAGCAGTAAAATCAATTATTTGCCCATAGCAAAACTTTATATAAAGTTTGTCCATGATGGTCACTCTGGTACGATAATTTTTGCACCCACAACGTTTAAAATGGTATCTTGAATTCACACATACAACTATGGATGCAAAGCGCCAAAAGTTGACAGTAAGAACATAAGTCTATAATATTGCTTTCATTTAACATATGAATGAAGTATACCATTGTAATATAGACAAAATATTACAAAAGTCACATTTAATTCTTATCAGCTGTACTCCTTTGTAAGTTGCATATAAGTGTTTTATACTTGGCACACATTTTTACACAATGATTTTCAGAGAATTGCAATTTTCATTTTCTCAGGAGTTTGATGCCAAATTCTACGGAAAATTCAGACAGACATTTTCCTACCACTCAGGTATCACACTTTTCCTCAACCAGCTGCTAGCGGCAAGATTATTTGTGGCATTTTGCTTTCACTGAATTTCACTGGTGTTTAATAAATGTCTTTTTAGCCCTTTTCATGGCTTATTATATTAATTAATTTTAAAAAACTGTGCATAGTGGCTTTTTTAAAAAAAAAGTCTTCTTATGAGTTTTCGATTTTCTTTTTCCTTTAACATAATGACTTTTTTTCCTTGTAAAATCAGATCATACAAAGAATGGCAGATTAATTTATTTCCCTCTGCATTTCTTCACAGTGTTAGAGAGGTTTTCTTTTTAGCGTGACTATGGTTTTTGCAGCTTCTTGAATTTGCAATGCAACTATTTGCATTGTTTTGCTTATTAAATGGCATCTTATTTGTCTGTGCTAATTGCTGGTAAGAGGAAAGAGTACTAAACTTTTTCCCCTTCTGCAAAGAATTTTTGATATTTCCTCAGTCACGCAAGTTCCAAGCCCTGCTCTCCCTACTCATGTAAACAGTCACCTACTTCAATGGGGATGCTCATGTGAGTAAGACTAACATGTAACAATGAGAATCTTTTCCACTGTAAATTAGGGAATTGTTTTATCAAAGTTATAATGTTGAATGAATATATGCAGAAAATATGGTCATACAGTCGAGTTTAACAGCCCAACAAAATGATTGTACAAAAAATTAGGGCATCTTGTTAATGAAGAAAGATATTTCACAATAGGTTGGTTTTAAGCATAAATATTTTCTGTGCAACTTGGCCTATTATCTAGAGGGGTACAAAACAGTTATTTTACACCAGGTTTACAGGCAATTGTGACAATAGCCAGCAAGGTGAAGAAAGCTACCCAACTTATTTGTTTACAAAAAGCATATTCATTATTGTTTTTCTACACTGTCCTTTCGAGGTCTTTATTTTTACCGCTAAATTGCCTCTCTCTTTAACAAGCACAACAGCAAAAACAATACTGTGCATTTTGAAGGAGCTGAGGTGTTTCGAGAATTATTTGTGCTAATCTCTTCATCTACTGATTATTAAGACCAAATATAGCTCTATAACTACAGCATAAATTATTTTTTTAATTGAAACATTATTGGAAAGTTCTATTTTTTAAATGATTTGTCTGCATAGCTGATAAAAAGAACTTTAAAATTTATAATAATGGATTTTTCCAGCCCTCTAGATCGAACTTTTTCAGCATATGTTAAAATACACACTAACATGAACAAATTCTATATACTTATTTCTATTAACCTCTATCAAATCAACTTTAGTACTTTTATTGTATGTGCTACATATTAAAGACTTTGAATCTTAAAACACATACTAATATTACAAACATTGATTCTAAGATCAATATTTCAATGCATATTCTATCACTTTTCACTATAAAAAGCACATCCAAAAAGGATGGTCCCGCCACATTCATAATTTTACGATACTAAGTGCATTCAATGATGTGCTTCTTGGTTTTAAAAATGATTACATAAAATAAAATCACATTGAAAACATGACCAACAAATAGCATAATGTATGAATTTTCGTAATAAATAAACTAAATGTCATTTATCAAGGCATTTTTTCCTAGTTTCAAAGTTCTAAGAGGCATTACATTTTTGAGAGGAATATATTTGGCATAGGAATGCCAATGTATTTAAATGCATTTTTTCTAACAAACGTCTATAGCATGCCAGCGGTTTTAAAGTTTGAAGCTGATGTCAATGAAGAGTTCTGTTCACAAATTGATGGCTACATGTTAATTCTAGCTTGTAACATGAACTATGAGCAATAAACAACTAAACTTAATAAAAAGGTTGTTCCCCCCAACCCTCCCCCACACACACCCCTCTGTTTTATTGCAAGAGGTTATTTTCATTCCTTGCTTTGGGATGGCAAAACAAATACACAGAGTAAAAATGTGCTGACCGTGTAACACTAGGAGAAAAACACACTTCATTAGATGTGGAATGCTGAAATTATGCTACATTCAACTGTGCAAAAGAATTAAAAACAGATGTTAAAATCTTTCTTTTAAAAGAACCATTTTAAAAATAGTTATGTAGAGCTGTTGCTTATTCAGCTAACACTTCTCCTCCAAAGTGGTTTGTTGCACCCAAAGCAGTACACTAGGTTTCGGGGTGGGGGGAGGGAGAAAAAAATGCTGTAGAGAGAGCACATGTTACATCAGACACAGTACCTGATTTTTCACTGCACAGCTTGTCAGCTAGATAGTCTGCCTCCTGGGCGATAAGTGAGAAAATTTCATCTTCATACTCTTCTATAATACTTTCACACTGTAAGAATAAAATAGGAACATATATATTATATATACACATACACCTACACACAGAAACAGTACCACTCCAGCAAAGAAATAAACAAGATTGCTAAACCAGAACTGTAAAGTAATACAGTGGAAAGGGGAACCTTATTTTGGTTTGCACTTCCTGTTTTGTACAAACAAATGATTGCCTGTTAATGTTCAAAATATTCCTTAAGATTTAACTATATGCTCTGTCTGGTTGTCTTTTTAAAAATACACTAACTAGGATAAGAAATCATTTACAGGTCACATTTTACTTGCTTTTGAAAGAACACCTTTCAATGTCAGTCACTATATTCATGGAATAGTCACTCAAAAGTTAAATTAAATACTAATCCATTTCATGTTATTACACTAGTATTCACAAAGTGCAGATAAATAGAGCTCTCTGATCAAACTAACGCATCTTTGGTTTCACTACAGATAACAAAATTGACAGTAATCTACCAAATGGTCTCTTTTCAATGTTTTAAACATTTTAAAGACTATCAGTAATTTGACTTCACTTATAGAAAATGGATTTCTGATGTTTTGAACAGGGTTCAGCACTACTGCTGAGGCAGAGTCTTGGTGGAGTGTGTCTAAAGAGACATTTTGTTCTGAAGAGCTGTATTATCTACAGTTATCTTTTGGCAATCCTGAGCACATATTACGAAGGACAGAAAGTACTTTCCCAAAAGCCCAGACTATGGTTTAATCATTAAACAAGGGTAGAAGCCCCATGAAATGGATTGCAATTAAAAAAATATACACTAAGGAAAACTCTGATTTAAATAAAGAAGTCATAACTCTACTACAAAAAAAATCTCTTGTATTTCTCGAAAAATTAGCTCTAGAATGTGCCATTGCAAGAATAAGATTTTTTAGCTGTTTTAAGTCAACATTTCACAGCACTCAACATCTTTGAAACTCAGCCATTACCTTTACTTCTCAGTGAAAATGCAAGTCACTAAATGTGCACGCTGGCTTAATTTCATGGATTTAATAGTCTCACAACATTGCGTTTGTGGTGAACTGAATACATGTGGAATCATATGCAGCAAATCACTGCCCTAGACACTCTTTTCTACATTGTGTGTTTCTGACACTAGAAAGATACTTAATGCATAAACAAAACAAAATTATATGATGAAACTGGCACTTAAACCAGCATTCTTGAATTAGCTCACAGAAATTGGTCTCCATTCAACAAGGCCTAAAGAAAAGATGACACCCCTCCTCCTTCTTTAATCCAACTATAAATATTAAAATTACAGTAGTATTAATTTGGATTTTTACCCAACACCATAACTCCCTATTTCCTGCACAGAAATTAACAAATATACTTCCGTAGTAACACTGATTTGTATTTAATCACTTACAAAAATTCCTCAACTAAAACATAATTTGAATTGTTCCAGTTTGGGAAATTTGTAACATGTAAACTGAGAACACACAGTATAATCCATGGGTAATTCTTGCAACTAAAATGCCATCTGTTTCTAAATAACATTATAAACCACATTATTATTTTCAAACACTTAACGCGATACTGTGACAAGCAAATACAGAGCATATTAGAATATGTTATTATTAAAACAATTTACTATATGCACGAATTTAGTACTTGAAGCTATATTTATCATACAGTAAAGAGTATACACTAGCAATACTTTAGCATACAATGTTACCAGTTTGTTATGTTAGCTTACCGCAAATTTCAAAGGTTTGTAAGCATCAGAATAAAAATAGAATTTTTTAAAATCTGCATAGATTTTCTCATCTTTCCTAGGAGCAAATCTCTTGAATGTCCTTTTTTGGGTTTGAGGATCCACTTGCAGTTGGTAATCATTCATTCTATCACATATATTTTCCAATACTTCCGTTAAGTAGGTCTCTGACTTTGCTAAAGGAACCTAGTGGGGGAGGAAAATGGAATTTTCTTTTCTTATTATACATATTACCAAAAATAACTTTAAGAGATTGTACCTCTATAGACCGATGTGTCATAGACAGAGAAAAGGAATCAGTGCATATCTCTTAATCTGCATAATTGTTGACCCATATTATATTACATACATAATTAAAAATGTCAGCTAAATCTAAGGTGACACTGAAAAATAAAACATTTACTCTTGCATAAAACATCCCCTTTATACTGAACCAATTCTAGAATGCAGTTATCAGATTTTAATTTGTAAACATATTGTCATTCAAAAAGACATATACCATGCAGCAAATAAATAGAGACCATAGACTACAGTTGATATTTTATCGACATAACCATGAAAGATTTCTTAAGTCACTTTGTTTCTTTAGTTGAAGTAGAGTTCTAGAAAGTCTTTTGCTTTCACTTGGTCTGTCTTAGTTGCTGTTCGTCAACTCAGATGCAGCTGTTTAATACCTCCCAGGGGTTTTGTGAAGAAAATAATAGCTTACAAAATTTAACTTCTCCCAGGTTCTACTATTTCAGCTTTATTTTCGAACAGCTGGTCCATGTCTTTGTCCATTCCCTTTCCTTCAGAATTAAGCAAGAATTCAGCAGAAACATTTAGACACTACCTACATACTTAGTGAGAGTCTCAACAGCTAGTGCTCCCAGGGTCAAAGAGCACCCCTCGCCCTTGGTAACGGGGACAAAAAACTTCTCTCCCGTCTAGACAGGTCAAGGTGCAAGATGCTCCTATCTCTGTTGCTTCTTCCGGAAGGGGGCGTGAACTGAAGCCAAGTGCACAGTAAACAACAGTGCTGCATCCTTGGACCTTTAGAAGATTTTTCTCTCCACCCTCTGCTGATCAAAGTAGGAAGTTTTCATGACAACCATAGTCAAAGGGGCTGAATCACAAATGAACTCGATTTCTGCAATGTTGATATATCCAGTCTCTATTGTCTCTTTTCAGACACAGTATGAACCCTTCCGGTCTCAATGATTACATTACAGAAGCACTTTCACATGTGTGCTTCATTTACACAAAGGGTTTCCCTGCTTCACCACCATCTGGCCACAGATCAGATAAATAGAGGCAGGAGAATTAAAATTAAAGCCTAAAGGTTTTTCTTCTTCTTAAACTAGGTCCTATTATGAAATCCTCCTCCCCCAACCTCATTCTGGATGTGGAATCTACTTTTTTATGAAAAGCAAAAAGGGCATGAGGCAAACACTGTATTTTTTTTTAAAAGTCAGTTTTTAGTTTAAAATAATCTACATTTAGAGAGACGTGTATCCTATTTTACAGTAAGGTTGGGTTTAGTTGCATTTTGCTATGAAAACTATTTTATTAATTTCAATATTAACATTTAAAAAGCAAATGTGTATCATAAAGCAAGGAAAGCTAATGGCAGCACAACATGGTTCCTGAAAGACTATTTGAATTATGGATTCCAATCTCAAGTGGTTTTTTCCCACCTATTAGAAGTTGAGGCTAACAAGACAACATGGCACATGGATATGTCTGACTGCCTCTTCCAAATACTTAATATGCAAAAAAGAAAAACTGAATTTGCAAATAAAATAGAACTTTTACAAATCCTCTTGCAAAAGACAAAAGATTTGACATAATAGACCAAATGCTCTTCCGGTGTAACTTCCACTAAGGTCAATGAGGTTATACCAAAGATGTATCTGACCCAATGTGCTTTCAGTAGCAATAAGCTATCAAACCAGCTCACTAGCAGGGGGGATTTTTAATGGATATACTAACTATATTTATTTGCAGATAAAAAGAGATCTGCCGTGTTGTCCTAATACAAGCAAGACTGTATTTTAAGTTTTGAAAAAGAGATCTATTTATAGTCCAACTGTTGTTCAAGGATTCACTCACATACTTACACTCTTCCCCATCCCCTTCCTGTCAGTAACTCCCGATCCAATCACAAAAGCTAACAGGGTTTAGCAAGAGTATACATCACGAGTGGCAAGTACTGTATAAGAACATAGAGAATGAGACTATTACTGTATGCTGAAAACAAACCACCTATGCATTAAAAAATGCTTCTAAAACATACTGAACGAAAATCAAACTTCACAATGCATGTAACAGCAGCTACAGATCAAATTCCCTAGATACTTTGTGTACAGGGGTTAACACTTATTGAAGGAATTTTGCAACCTGTTTATTCTTATATTTATATGCCATTTTTTGCTCTCATTTCCACCACCTATTATATTTCCCATAATGTTCTCAGAAGCCAACATATGAACTGCATTTTCTTAACTTCTCTTTGTATTTCAGTATGTTGTCTTATTATAGTTAGGAAAATCATTTTAGGAGTAGCATAGTCGTGAAGTAGATTAATAAAATCATAATTACAAGAACTTTGCTTTAAAATGGTTACATTCGATTTTTTCTTGTCAAGTTAATAAAAAATTATACTTAACATGTGACCTCTGAATAACTTTATTTTTTCACATAACTATTAGTTTGTCTGGAATCAGACTCTCAGTCCCTGTAAATTATAGTGAATGGGGTATGCATATATATGGTAAACCCTTACACATGATAGATGTATGTATCTGTTCATTTCTGGTGTCTACTTATTAGCTGTTGGATAATGAGCTTTTATTAAAACCAAGTATAACTTGAATTTAAAAGAATAAAAAAGATTTTGTTGAAATATACTCAGAGTTATACCTGACCCCCAAAAGTTGAGTGTTCTTTTAAAAAGTGTTTTAATAATAAGAGCAATAAGTATTTGGACAAGTGGCAGAAAACTAAAGCCTTTCTTTCTATACTGTGAAGATTTTGAATAGTACTTGTCAATAAAGCAACTCCTATTGTAATTGTACCGGAGACATGGGCCTCCTCCCCGAAAAAGCTGTCTCAGAGATACTAACCTCATTAAAATATGAATGAAAAGACAGCCATCATTGTAATGGGACAAAGCCATTTTACCCTGCACCAAACTTTATCTGCTATTTTTTGTAAAAATATAAATATGATACCCAGCAAATTAGTCATTACATTTGATGTGCATATTGATGACAGAATGCATGAATTATTTTAATTTTTCAGATAAATCACAGCCTCCGATCATTCTAAATGTTTGATTATTTTTGTTAAACATTTAATAATCTGTTGATTCTTCATATTATTTGACGTGTTTAAAAAGAAAAAAAAAGATACCCTTTAATTTTTTTAAAAAGTTCACTGAAATTTTTGCTGTTTATTTTTGTTTCCCAGAATACTTCAGCCAATTTCAAAAGACAGCTAGAGAATTAATTACAGACTACTATGGCAATACCTTAATAACAGTCAGTTACAGGATGTTCATTACTATGTCTGTTAATCTCATCGTAAATTTCTTTGCTTGATAGATACCACAATCAGCCACAACAAGAATACAATTGCATTATGATGTGTGATAAGAGATATAAAAATGTAACTGCAGTATATATGTATTTTCAAAAACAATCAAGTGTTTTTTCAAGAAAACGGTACATATTTGGTTATATTTTAAAAAAATAGAGAGAGAGCCAGAACTGATCATATGCAAAGCTTTATATTTTATTGGAAATTGTTTCAAATAATTTTTAAACACGTATTTTAAAATGTTTCACGTAGTTTAATCACTATCTTTTCATCCACAAAGTGTTCAAATCATTTTTGATATTAGTTAAAAGTCAATATTTAGAAGTGAAAATTCAAACCTCCTTTGCTCTAGGCGAAAACAGGAGAAACATGAATGCTGAGCTACTCTAAAGGCTGATGGGATATATAATTAGCTATTATGTTAATTGAATCCACTGTGAGTTTGTTGTATGAGATTTCTTCATATAATATGCAAATAGCTTATAAGGTTTAGTTTTATTAGACAATACAATTAGAAATCATCTAAAGGAGTGAATTCTAATGAGGCATGATAAAGCTTTGTAAAAATATCTGTTTGCTACATGAGCAGACCATCTGGGCTTAATCAATAAAAGAAACTGTATTGTGTAACAGAACATTTAAAAGAAACTTTTAAGAATTTACCTTTCCAGTATCCATTCATAAGAAATTCAACTTTAAAAGCAGGAGAGTTCATGTTATTAAGGAAAGAGGTGAAATTCTTGTAATATGGGAGGAAGTCACTCTGTTAATCAGACAACTGGAATATTGTTTACTTAAAAATAAAAAGCAGCTCTCCGCTGTGATGTTAATTGTGTTTGTATAGATACACTTTAAGTGAAGTGTTCCATGAGCAAAGTTAGCCATTATTATTACTATTAAAGACGTGATCCAAGCAGATGTACATACATTAGCTTTTGTAGTGTAACTAATCAGCGTAACTTCACTTTCAGTAAGATTCTCCAGCATTTTAATATCTGGAATTAAGAACTTTCTGACAAAGGAAGAAATTCACACTATGGTATTCCACAGCAAGTCACAAACTCAACAGTTGCATTCCTTTTCATTTAAGGCCAGCTCCAAATATTAAACTGGTTTAGTTAATGCCAGAATTCAAAATATGTGTAATCTCTGGTCTAATGCAGGCTATTCAAACTTTACCTAGTGCCAGAAAAAATTATTGCTCAACTCCTAACCATAACTGAACATCATAATAATAGTAATATACTTCACTCTCCTATGGTATCCAAAGAGTAGTATGGGTTTGGGTTCTTTTTAAACATTTAAAAATGGTCACTAGCAACCCACTAAGAAAAAACAGAAGCATAATGGCAGCTGAAGCTCCACCCATACAAAAAGAAATATTATCCCAATGAGTTCACTGCCACTTCAATTCACGGATAGAAGTGAAAGAGGACTTCAAAATATGATTAAACTACTCATTCATCATCTGGACTCTGTTTCTTCTGGAATAGGCTTAGTTTTAGTGGTCTGTGTTGGAAAGCCTATGTTCCTAAAGGGAAAAAGGTCTGAAATACCAAAAAAAGAAAGAAAAAAAAAAGGGGGGTAACTTTTTTTAAAAAAGGCAACATTGTGCAGATGGCATGATAAACCCATCATACCCACTTATATAGCTGATATAAACATAAGCCTATAATTGCAGTTAATTAACGCTTCTTTAATCTAGTCACTTAAAAACCTGCAGGGCAAGTGTTTGTTATTCTGAATAATATGAAGCCCTCATCACTATAGAAAAAGGATCACCTCAAACACACCTCTTCTTCAGCTGAAATACAGTTTGCTCCAATACCCATTTTCCTGAGTTTTGCTCTAAACCATTAACCCGGTTGCTTACCATCTCTAATGGGCATCCAAACACCGCCCAATGCGCCTGAAGTAACAACCAGGCAATCCAAACAAACCATCCTATCAAAACACAAACTTTATTTACACTCCCACTTTCATTTTCTCCTTAAAATTGAACACCTTCTTTAAAAGAATGTTGAGCTGCCTTCAGAAATCAGGTACATGCTCCTGAGCATTAGTGTTCCTTAAGTGTCAGAGGGGGATGTTACCTAGGCAATATTTCTACTAGTCGCTGACAAGCCCCTTCCAGAACAAGCCCAGGATGCGTCTGCTTAGTATAAATGAAATCATTCTGTTAGCTGAATGGAAGGTGTTCAGCAAGTACCAGCAAAGGGTATCCCTTCCACTGCACGGCACAGAGGGAATCTAACCCACCCAAATACACCTAGGAAGCAGGTGAAGAGGAGCCCATGTGGCCATTCATTCTCCTCTCTCACCTCTCCTGAGACAATAAAAGCCCCTCTGATGAACACCACATGGTTGAGACTGCAAATGATTTTGGGTGTATCTGTCTGAAGGCAGAGATTGAGTACTGTTCATTTCCTTGGCAAACTGGGGAAGATATAACTGCACTAATTTGGATTCTGTATATGGCTTCTATCCATGCAGATGATGTAACTATACAGTCCCAATCAGGTCACTAATTATTCTGATTGAGCTGTGCTGCTAGCAATAGGAGGGAGCCAAAGAACACAGAGGGCCAACCTTTTACAGGGATACCCTGAGATCCATGGAATTAGTACCAGGATTTCCTGTGTATCCCCCCCAACTCTCCTTAGTCCAAATGTGCTCCCCTCTCTGAGTAGCCACTAAGATTTTTCTCTCCCAGGAGTTAGTACTTTGTAAATTGTGTAACGGATTTTCCAAATAACTTTTCCACTTCCATGCACATTTGGGTGCAGAGGGATGATGGTGCCCAACCTTCTGAATAAAAGAGCAAGTCGTCAAAAGTGGGGAAGCGTCTGTTTTTGATGTTCTATTAATGGAATGATTTTAAAGCAACAGCATCTGTACAGACAATGGATTCATGACTCCAGCACAGGAAACTATGTAAATAAAGGGAAATCCCTAAGGAAATTTCAACTAGGTTTATACATGACAGTGAATAAAGTTTTCTAATCAGCTGAAAGTTTATATGCTTCCTAGATTTCCTTTCTAGAAGCTCAAGACACAGCATCTATCTCTCCCCCATATTCTCTCTCCAGAAATACAGGCCCTTGATTCTCCTCCCATATAACTCAGGAGTAATTCCATTGAAGTCAATGGAGTTACACTGGCATAACATTGAAAATTAGGCATTGTCTATATTCAAAGTTGCCTCCTTTAAATTGGTTTTTAAACTGGTTTAGTTAAAACTGATGTAAAACACAGTGAGGACATGCAATTAAATTTTAACCAGATGTATATCAATTCAGTGTATCGATTCCTTACCAAATTAAAATAAATCGATACCGTAGGTTTGAAACCAGATTAAGAGTGTCCACATTGTGTTTTGCACTGATTTAACCAAAATGGTTTAAAAATCACACCCTTACTAAAAGTGATGTAACTCTGAATACAGACAAGGCCTAGGTGAATCAGATCCCCAGCACCATGCAAATGTTCGTCCTTTCCTGGATTCTTTCAAGATATTGCCACCTTTCAATTTCCTTGTCCCAGAATCATTTCAGAAGGTCACTGGAATGGCCTAAAATAATGTTGTGATTTTTAGGAATATGACCAGGGACTGAACATTAACCTCCTAAAATCTCTCCCTAGAACCAGACATTTTTAAGTTAAAGACACTGGTTGTTGGAATTACCCTGGACATCTGCCAGGTTTGTGTTCAGGAAGTAAGTGAGCATTACGAGTATACTCATCTCTGCAACACCCCTTCCATAAGAGCAGCCTTCTCCCACATGGGAGATGCTGGGAGTGTGGAATGTACATAAGTGCCACTTGCGACTCCTTGTGAAAAACGTGGAAATGAATGGTCAACTATACCACATCAGGAATTGTCTCCACAGATGTGGAGCCAAATACACCAGGTCCTCCCACAGCACACTCATTATGCAAAGGAGCCAGCTGGCCACATATCTGACAAACACGCCAGAACACTTTGTATGGCTTGTGGGTAAGAACACAGACAGCTGAAAGGAGCGGGGATGAAAGGTTTGCTGACATTCTACTCAACCTTAACCATTCTTTATTCACAGGAAATAATGGTTAACTGCAGGAGACTTGGCTCATGACCCCATTCATCTATCCAGCTAGGCTCGCTCAGCTCAGGAGAGGTAGAAGGCGGCACACCGTGGGGCACTCTGCCACTGAATGTACTTTTGGATGGTTGAAAACTTGCTTCAGGTGACTGGACAGAACAGGCTGGGGTGGAAGCCGGGAGAACGGACACACTCCCCAAGTCACCTGGCAAGGGGCTCTCTTCTCTATTCCAAGCTGCACAGGGTTGCAATCTAATGGATTCTATTTCCCCAGCAATACACTTTCCTTACTGAAGAAAGACACCCTACCTAAACAACACGAGAGCCAGAGCTTGCCACAGTAAGTCTACTATGAATCTCTGGAGCAAAGAGCATCGTCAGCAGCACTACTCGTACAACTAGAACGATTGCACACAAAGTCCAGACCAAGATTTCTGTATGCACCCTTCATGGGTAAAGGAAAGGCAGCAGGATTTCAAAATGACTGTAGCCATATAAAAACACATAAGATCTGCAGCCAGAAGAGGAGGAGACATTAAACAGCTCTAATTCTCTTGTTATGCCTCTCCTGACTGATGACAATTTAGACTATGATTCAGCAGAACAGCACAGCATGTGCTCAAACTGCAGTATGTGAGTGGACCCATTGACTTCAGTGGGATTTAAGCAGGTACTGAAGTGTTTTGCTGAATTGGGGCCTTGCTGTCTATCTTCTTCAGTTTGGCACAGTGTTACTTTAGCTTCTCAGCTTGGAACTGCTGGGAGAATGCCTCAGTAAAGGGCAACTAAGGACCCTTGCTAAAGAAAGTCTTGGGCCTTTGTGAATGATGGATCAACAGCCGACATGGCCCCGCTGAATTTTACTGCTAGGAAAAGCGAGAGGTAATCACACCAGTAATTAGGCCTATTTTTTGAAGGATTTTCTATAGTAATACACAGTCTTGAATTGTATTCTTCAGCAATGTGGATCCCAGAAGATGCTTTAAGACCAAGCACTGAGATGAGATGGGCACCCTTCAAACCCAGCTAGGTGTGCTGCTGAGAATCAGCTCTCTCAATACATGCAAGCTCAGCTGAGTACGAAGGTGTCATTTTTACACAGTCACCTTTCTGAGCAGAACTGTGAGTAATGCACACTTATCTGTTAGCTGCTATGAGCCCTTCTCCGTGTGCACATGGCAACATTCTGACCAGACCTCCAATCATCTGCATGAGCCACATTTCAGATGTGGGCACTGACAGATATAAGTACATGTCCCCCATAACAGAATTCTATGGAAATCAAAGAATTATAGGCCCAGTTCCTGGTTCATACTAAGGCTCCTTTGAACCACTCAGGCAGCACTATAGGGCCTGAAAACTGCCCTAAATGTGTGGCTGAGGCTTCCCCTAATGATCTCTGGCCAATGTAACAGTTTCTAGGGGACTGTGACAAGACAGCCTAGTTTAGAGAAGGTTCAGGGTAGCTCTAAATTACAGAGCAGCCAACTGTCCAAGAGATGGGAAGAAAGTGCAGAAGTGGGCTTAAAGGCACCTTTATACTCTGCTGCTCAGTCACGCTGAGTGAGCATCAGCACAGCTCAAGACTGGGACCTCGCTGTCCAAAAAACATGGTTGCAAGAAATGAACGTACTGCACTTCCTTACTTCACTCAGTTGAACACAAGCACATGTTGAAGCTGACAGTCCTTCCATCTTTTCTTTTTGCAAAAGATATTTTAGAAATTCTTATGTTTCAGTATGGATTTTGCCCTTTTCTAAAAAAAAAAAAAAAATAGCACTACTATCAAGTTTTAGGCCTGTTTCCTAGCCTACAATATAGCTACCTACATATATAAGGCAAATCAAATTAGAGCAACTACAAACTTTCATTTAAATATAAACATTCTGAGTTAAACTTGCCTTCCCCATGAGTTTCCACCAACTAATTTAGCCATGTGGAGAAATGGGATCTGTTGATAAATAAACATTACAAACTAATTCTATACAGACTTATCAGCTATCACTTAACAGAGACAAAGAGGATTATCACCACAGCTGTCAGGAAAGACTGCCTCTTTACTACACTGACAGGTACCAAAGGTCATGTTCTTATGACAGTCTTTTGGGACTACCCAAATTTCTCCAAAAGACTTAACCCACATTCTGAAGAAAGCAGAAACTCAGAGTTGATTTTAGCTAACCACTGAAATGTACTTTATGAATAACAAATAGATAGAGACCAACAACATCAGGTAAAAGAATCAACAGTAGTAACTGATCGATAGTTTGACATTGTTTAACTGAAGAGGAAAGGTACGACTAAGATATTTCTTAAATTTGGTTAATATGACAAAAGCCACAAAAATCAACTGCTTTTTGTGAAGTGCATGAAGCTAATAAATATAATTACAAAAGTGGTTGATGGGCTGTGTCTTATAGGGTGTTTCTAAAGACAGTTATTCCAAACATTGAAAGCACATGCATATTTTCTGAGTGATCTACCTTAAGAGTTTGCCAACCGCCTTTGATAATGCCTTAGATATAGCTAAATAACTTTACTACACTATTTGGGGTACTCCTGAGTATTTTCTACAATAACCTATAGGTAATTCTACAAATACTAAAAATAATTTTATTTATTCAAGGCAAAATGGCAAGTTTAAACAGGACATATAAAATAACAGCATACAGGTAAGTCCACATTTTCAAAGTGAAGCACACACAATTGCATGTCCATCAAGTACTTGTGCATGCGCGAGTTAAGAATGTGGAAATCTACGTCGGAAACTGTGCATGTCTAACTTTGAAAATCTGGCCAACTATAGATGCACAAACATACGGTAACAGAATACATCCAACGCCCAACGAGATGGTTGTAACAGTGACACTCAACCCATAACAGCTAAAGAGACTTTGATATTGAACAATCACAAATTAAACCTTTCAAATACACAATGAATATGACAAGCTTATTATGAAGTAGCATGTATAGAATATTTCCCCTCGAGTAATTTTCTGAAAGCTTCAACATCAAAGCAGATATACCTGTGCAAATATGGGTTTAGTCCCTCTGCCTGAGTGTGTCTCTGATGTTTTTTTTCTCCAAATTGCCATTTCTCCTCCCCAAAGTAACTGCCACATTAACGTCAGATACATTGCCCAACAGTTCACACAGGCATCAGAAGAGACCCCCATTCAGAGCTATAAAGACCCGTGAGCTGAATACCACTGGTTTGTAACATAAGTAGACCCTCAGAGTTACAAACACCAGAGTTATGAACTGACTGGTCAACCACACACCTCATTTGAAACCCAAAGGACTCAATCAGGCATCAGCCGAGACACACACACACAAAAAGCAAACATAGTACAGTGCTGAGTTAAACATAAACTACTACAAATAAGGGAAAGTTTCAAAAAAGATTTGACAAGGTGAGGAAACTGTTTCTGTGCTTGTTCCATTTAAATTAAGATGGTTAAAAGCAGCATTTTTCTTCTGCATAGTAAAGTTTCAAAGCTGTATTAGGTCAATGTTCAGTTGTAAACTTTTGAAAAAAGTTTTGTTCAGAGTTACGAACATTTCAGAGTTACACCCGACCTCCATTCCCGAGGTGTTCGTAACTCTGAGCTTCTACTGTAGATTAAAAATGTTACACATTTCATTTCCAATTGACAAAAAAGATTACACTTCATGGGCCTGATATCAAAATCGCAAGCCTGAGAAAATCATAGATTAATCAGAAGATATTCTGGTAATTATTGTAGATTTAAATAGAAGGCATTACAGAACTTTTTGAAGTAAACAAAATAATTTTACTTGTAAGTTATCTTTTGCATCCCAACTCCACTAGTCTGGAATTGATGGGTATTTCCTTTCCAAACAGGATTGACAGGCAGCAGTGACCAATGAGGAATCTTGAAATGTTTTGGCACCAGCTGGCTGAGAGTCATTTCAATCTTTACTTCCTTCAGTGTTATATTTTCAGAAAACTTCCCAAGCCTCCTTAGCTGGCAACACTCAAGGGAAATTTTAGTAACACATATAAACACTGTGTTACCTAATTTGCAGTATGGCCAAGATTTTTTTTTTTAAAATGGTGCCTAAAGTTTGCCTCCTAAATCAATAGCATGACTTTCAAATGCCCCAACTTCAATGGGAGCTGCTGAGTGCTCAGCACATTTGAAAACCATCACTTATTTAAGTGCCTAAATATAAATTTAGGAATCTAATTTGGAGTTGGTCTGGGGTCCTATATGCCTTTTAATTTACTATGTTTGAATTTCTTTTAAGTCTGACCTTAACTCTGAAGTTCCTGGATTTGCAATGCTTGGCTTTGAGATAATTACAATATCCCTGTAATGTTTTCTTAAGTTACGGATACATATTCTCAATTTTAAATCCATTTTAATATATTTTTTCTCTGGAAATTTCCTTAATTGTAAAAAATATTTTAAAAGTCATAAACAAATGATAAACAAGAGAGCCAAAGAGAATGCTATCATGAGATATTTTGAATTCTTCCTCTTCCCCTTATCCCATCACCTGGGGTTATGTCATCGTGCAAGCATCCACCATCTTCTTTCGTCCAAGGCCTGCTTACCATCTTCTTTGATGCAATCCATCCATTGCTTCCTCAGCATCTCCTTCCTACAATGCTATTTTCACCAGGTCCTCTTCGTTCATCCTCTGCATGTGTCCAAACCCGCTTTTCAGATTTAGTCAGCCACATCAGCCTCTTTGACTTCCATCCTAATACTTCCATTTCAAAATTTGTTTCTTTGTGTAACTCCTATTGTGGTGTAAAAACATCTTGTTTCCAACACCTGTAGGCATTGAATATGCTGTCTCTTTATTGTCCGTGGTTCTGCACCATACAGCGCTATGGGCACAATACTGTTCTATACTATTGGGCTGTTGGTTCTCTAGCTACTTCTCTATCCCTTGCCAAATTACAAACATGGCATCTGTGGTTCCTCATCTTTTCCTAAAGCTGAACTGTTTTTGTTGGTGGAACCCTTCCTCAATTCTCCTAATCCTAGTATCCAGGATACATTCCAGTATCTTCATTCCATGCAACAGTAGCTTTATCATTCAATAATTTCCATATTCACTTTAACCATTCTGCTCCTCCATTTTATGCCTCTCTTGCCCAAGACTTTCCCCAGGTTTGCAGTCACTTCAGCAGGTCCCACTACCTAACTGTTCTTAATTTCCTGGAATACTTTTTCAGGAATCACATTAGGATCACAAGTTGGCAATTCTGTCCTAAAATGGTTCACCTCATTTAATATAGTCTCAAAGTTTTGTTTCCAAATTTCTTTCACTTGTTTGGGTGTTACTAGAAGTCTCTCCAAACATCATTTACAAATGGCACTACAATCCCATCCTCCTTCCATTGCAGCTCATTTTTGTAATGCTATAGCTTTTTGCCAGCCTGCTGAGGATGATTTTCAAGCTCAGGATACAAATTGTCTAGAGCAGTGGTTCTCAAACTAGGGCCGCCGCTTGTTCAGGGAAAGCCCCTGGTGGGCCGGGCCGGTTTGTTTACCTGCCGCGTCTGCAGGTTCAGCCGATCGCGGCTCCCACTGGCCGCAGTTCGCCACTCCAGGCCAATGGGGGCTGCAGGAAGGGCGGCCAGCACGTCCCTTGGCCCACGCCGCTTCCCACAGCCCCCATTGGCCTGGAGTGGTGAACCGCGGCCAGTGGGAGCCGCGATCGGCCGAACCTGCGGACGTGGCAGGTAAACAAACCGGCCCGGCCCGCCAGGGGCTTTCCCTGAACAAGCGGTGGCCCTAGTTTGAGAACCACTGGTCTAGGGCATTGTTTTTGGCCTTCTTCGCTGCCTACTTGGAAGCTCACTTTGCTTCTTTGTATTTGTTTTCATTTACACTCAATGGCTTCATTGCTTTTTCTCTATGGACCATTTTCTTATTTCAGATTGTTACTTGCGCTTCTTCAGTCCACCACCAGGCCTCTTTCTCCATCTGCATCATCCACAAGACTCTTCCACTGCTGCAATCCATGTTCTTTTGAGGTGGTTCCATCCCTCTTCAGCCAATGCCAAATCTGTTTCTGGACACTTATCCTGTACTGCTTGCACAAACTTCTCTGCCATGCTTCCTCTTAATTTTCTGTACTTTAATCTTCTTTCTTTTGAGCTTAGCTCCCTCCTTGTCCAACACTCTACCACAGTCTTTGCCACGAGAGGTTTGCATTACAGCACTACCATCTCACTAAGTTTCACTTTGCAGTCCATAACTCCACTGAGATTTCCTAAGAACATAAGAACAGCCATACTGGGTCAGACTAAAGTCTAGCCCAGTATCCTGTCTTCCGACAGTGGCCATTTCTAGTTGCTTCAGAGGGAATGTACCGAACATCAAGTGATCCATCCCCTGTCACCAATTCTCAGTTTCTGGCAAACAGAGGCTAGGGACACCATCCCTGCCCATCCTGGCTAATAACCATTGATGGACCTATCCTCCATGAACTTATCTAGTTCTTTTTTGGATCCTGTTATAGTCCTGGCCTTCACAACATCCTCTGGCAAGGAGTTCCACAGGTTGACTGTGCGTTGTGTGAAAAAAATACTTCCTTTTGTTTGTTTTAAACCTGATGCCTATTAATTTCATTTGGTGACCCACAAGTTCTTGTGTTATGAGAAGGAGTAAATAACACTTCCTTGTTTACTTTCTCCACACCCGTCATGATTTTATAGACCTCTATCATATTCCCCCCCTTAGTCGTCGCTTTTCCAAGCTGAAAAGTCCCAGTCTTTTTAATTTCTCCTCATATGGAACTTGTTCCATACCTCTAAATCATTTGTTGCCCTTGTGTGTACCTTTTCCAATTCAAAAATATCTTTTTTGAGATGAGGCGACCAGACCTGCACGCAGAATTCAAGATGTGCGCCTACCAGGGATATATATAGAGGCAATATGGTATTTTTCTTATTATCTATCCCTTTTCTAATGATTCTGAACAGTCCAAGGGAGGCAGAGCTTGCCCAAAAGTGGTGGGGCCAGAGCCTCTGACCCCCGCCCCTCTTCTTCCACCCAAGGCCCTACCCCCAGACAAGCCAGAAGCCGGAGTGGGACTGGAGCCACAGACCCTCCACCTGCCTGGGATGGAGAGGTCAAGAGCAGCCCCTGGCCTATATCCCCACCCCACGGGCCAGGCAGAAGGGTCTGCAACTCCTTACAGCTGCTCGCGGCTCTTACCTGGATCTGGCTGTGGGACCGCAGCCCAGCCATGGTAGGAACCACATGGGCAGCTGCTTGGAGCCATGCCATAGACCCTCTACCTGCCCAGATTGGGGGGGTCGAGAGCAGCCCCCAGCCCATGTCCCTGCTGGCCCCCCACCCAGGCCAGGTGGAGGGTCCACTGCACAGCTCCCAACAGCTGCCCACGCGGCTCTTACCATGGCTGGACTGTGGCCCCCCAGCCAGAGCCGGGTCCAGGTAAGAGCCACGCATGGTGTGCAGGCAACTGTGGGGAGCCACAGACCTTCCTGCCATGGGTGGGGGGGGGGGCCCGCAGGATGGGGACATGGGCTGAGAGCTGCTCTAAACCAGCCCACCCTGGGCAGGTGGAGAGTCCACAGCGTAGGGCTCCACAACTATCTGGACTCTCCAGCTGGGCTCCAGACGCCAGCCTGGCTGAGGGGGCAGGGCCTCATGAGGAAGAGGAGGGGTGGGTGGGGCCCATGCCAAAAAGTAGGAGAGCAATGGCCCCCAGGCCCCTCCTATTTCGGTGCCCCTGCAACATTCTGTTCGCTTTTTTGACTGCTGCTGCACATTGAATGGATGTTTTCAGAGAACTATCCACAATGACTCCAAGATCTTTTTCAGCTAATTTAGATCCCATCATTTTATATGTATAGTTGGATTATGTTTTCCAATGTGCATTACTTTGCATTTATTAACAATTGAATTTAATCTTCCCTTTTGTTGTCCAGTCACTCAGTTTTGTGAGGTCCCTTTGTAAATCTTCATAGTCTGCTTTGGATTTAACTATCTTGAGTTGTTTTGTATCATCTGCAAATTTTGCCATGTCACTGTTTACTCCTTTTTTTCAGATCATTTATGAATACGTTAAATAGGACTGGCCTCAATACGGAACTCTGAGGAATACCACTATTTACCTCTCTCCATTCTGAAAATTGACCATTTATTCCTACCCTTCCCCCCCTATCTTTTAACCAGTTATTGATCCAGGAAAGGACCGTCCCTCTTATTTCATGGCAATTTACTTTGCTTAAGAGCCTTTGCTGAGGGATCTTGTCAAAAGTTTTCTGAAAATATAAGAACACTATATCCACTGGACCATCCTTGTCCACATGCTTGTTGACTCCCTCAAAGAATTCCAGAAGATTTGTGAGGCATGATTTCCCTTCACAGAAAAACATGTTGACTCTTCCCCCAACAAATCGAGTTCATCTATGTGTCTGATAATTCTGTTCTTTACTATAGTTTCAATCAATTTGCCCAATACTGAAGCTAGGCTTACTGGTAGTAATTTCCAGGATCGCCTCTGGAGCGTTTTTTAAAAATTGGTGTCACATTGGCTACCTGCCAGTCATCTGTCTCAGGTTGATTTAAATGATATGATATTGGTGATATATAACCTATCAATCCAGCTTTTGTTTCCACTACTGAGGTCCATAACCAAATAACTTCCTCTTTTTTGGAACCATGTATTGACTATCATTCATTAGCTGGCAATACACATGTCTAGCAATGCTTTCCCTTCCTCATGACAGGCTGGAGGCAGGTGAACCTCTGGAATAAGACTAAAACACCATCCCACCATTAGCAGTAGTCCTTGGGCAGAAAAACATATGGCTAGTGTCACCATTCCTCATAACCAGTATCTACTACTGTCCTTTGATAACTTGCCATATAAAGAAGAAAACTGCTTGCACTGACATAGTTACCTTGCACCCATAAGAATTATAATGTCTCAGCTGGCATCCCTGACATGCACCATAGTGAGAGTATCTGTTTTTCCCCAGTTAGACTAAGTACATACCCATTCTCTTCCCACCTTATTGCTGTAGTGCTGGTGGACGGCCAACAGGAGGTACTGGTGTCACCACTGTCCAACACCAGGCTTCATTTAACCCATAAATCGGTGGGTGGAAAGCAGAGTTTTCCTTTTCTTAGTTGAGCTGCCCTTATGTAAGCTGTTGACCCAAGCCTGTCTGCAGTCTATATAATTAAGTTATTTACAATTGTTGTGTCTATCTTAATTAGGCATAGAGTTTATGGCCAGAAGGGACCACTAGATCATTTTAATTTCTTGATGTATTGCCTATATGCAAAATTTTAGCTTATTTTAACTATATAGAAATTTTGAGGAATCTGTGTTATTCCATTGTTAAGATTGTTCAGGACAAAGAAAAGACAGACAGTGGTAAAAAAGTATTGAAGGACTCAGTTTTTAATTCATTTTAATTTATAAACCAGTTAGATTTACTTGTAAATTCTTGGAAAATTCATTCTGTAACCAAAAAGAGTAAGTGCTACAGGTTTGGGGAGGATACACTGTATTTTTCATACCAAAAACCAACCAACCAACGAGGTTGAATACCTGCTTTAAATGCAAAATGGAACCCAACCTTAACTATGGAGTCACAACCAGCACTTTCATAATGTAATGAAAGTATCTTTGTGAACTGGTATAGGAGTAATATTTAGTCTATGTTCTTACAGTCAGGGCCGGCACAACCCATTAGGCGACCTAGATGGTTGCCTAGGGCGCTACAATTTGGGGGGCGGTGACCGCGGTGATATTTTGGCAGTGGGACCTTCCGCCACCTCTGTGGGGGCGGCATTTCAGGGCAGGACCTTCCGCCGCCTAGGGTGGCAGAAAAGCTGGTGGCGCTCCTGCTTACAGTAGCTTTGTCTCTAATTTTAGTCTAATTAGAGAATTTGGAATTATGTTGCTCAGTAGAAAAAGATTGTTATTTGGATGTGCTTATATACTATTGCAAGGGCTACTAGAAGAGAAACAGATGATATTCAGATAGCTTGGAATTGTTAAAATGTCCATGACTTTGCAGATTGTATATGGGTTTATGAAAGACCAATGTTTTTACTAACTGGTATAAATAAAAGTAAGGTATTACATTTTTTTATATACCATTCCCAGAGAAACTATGTGAAGAACAAATAAGGTTCATTTAGACATTGTAGTTATTGCCAGTGTTATTACAGATGCAAAGATAAGGTTGGATGGGTGTTACTCATTGAGAATGTTTCTCAATTATCTCCTTTATGAGTTGAGAGCTCAGTATCTTTTATTAATTTTAGCTTGTTATTTGCATAGTTTTTAATGTTTGTGGGGTTTATGTATTTTTAAAGAGACATGCTTAATAGTGCATCTTACTCTTTAATTGCACCTAACAACTTTAACTGTCACATAATTAAGGTTTTTTTTTTTTTTTAATTTTCTTAGAGTTTTTCTAACTCTGTTTTAATCCAATGCCGGGGTCATGCTATGGTCTTTGAAAAGCTGGGCATGTTCTACAGTGAATGCTTGAGTGTCAATTCAAGCTTTCTCTGCCAGATGTGCAATGTTATTCCTGGATCAGCTATGATAGTTTTACCAGCTCCCTTCTCCTTCCCCACCCTTTTCCCCAACCCCACACTTGGTCCCCCCCCCCCATCATTCCTCATTGCCCAGATGCAGCCTTACTCCAGGGTCCAATATGAACCAGCCCCTCTCGTTGGATCTCTTTATGTCTTTCTCCAGTTCATTGTACAGAAGGGAAATTCTACTCCACAGGTGTGCCAACTGCTAAAGATCCCTGCATCTCAGAGCACAGGGTCTCTCCCTCATTCTGACCCCTACAGCCCCACATCAATTCAATGCTCCACCAAGAGCCACCCACTTCTGCCACCCTCAAATTTTGGTGGTCTTCGCATGCAGGGAAGTACTTCGCACTTAAAACTTTAGGCTGAGATTTTCAAAGGGATTGGGTGCCTAAATCCCACAGGCCCCTTTGAAAATTCCAGATTTATGTGCTAATTGGTTAGTAATAAAAATGTGAATCACCCATCTGATAAACTACTTGAATCACCATGGTGTTGCTGGAAATTCAGCCTTCAAAGATTAATTTATAATTTTATAAAATTCCTTTGTGAAAACTGCCCTATTCTCCAGTGGGTAGAAACTAAAATACCTATGGGAAATTTGGAGTCCTCAAAGATTTCCTGTGATGAAGAAAAAATGACCAAAGAATCATGAGACACTGCTGTGAAATTTAGATCATGTCTAATGTCAGATAGAGTATCATATGAATGTGTTTTTTCTTTTAATCTTCTAGTTTTTAAATTCCCACGATAAACTCCCGTCTAAACTATTTTACACATACACACATCCAGACAAATCATTTGGATGCACTCCTTAAATATGCCTGAGATCGTAGGCACCCTCGGTCAGACACTGTCTTTTTGTTATGTTTGTACAGCACCAAGCACAGGTGGATCCTGGTCTACAATTGGGACCCTCGGCACTGCCGCAATGCAAACAGCAAATACTATCCTGATTGGACATCCTTAGTAGCCATTTCAGGAGGGATGTTACAAATACTGCAGAAAAACAGAATTCTCAAGAAGAAATCGCAGTGATTTGCAGCTAATCGAAAGGTCCAGGTCTCCCTGACAGTTGGTATATGGCTTCCTTTCTAAGTGTCCATGCCTTAAGCACAAGAGTCTGTGAAATGCCTGGAGTTCTGGAAGTTTCCTGAGGGAGGGACACAAGTACTCACATAGAAAGAGACTGGGACTCAGGAGATCTAGGCTCTGTCACAGACCTGCTGGGTGAATTTGAGCAAGTAGCTTAATCTCTTGCCTCTGTTTTCCCATAAAAATGTCCATGAATGGCTATTTGAGTATTAGACTCAATATTTCCACAATCAATGTAGTATCTATGCCCCTGTGTAGAAGGTCATGCCAGAGCTGTTTTCGTCTACTTTTAAATTGATTTCCTGGTGATTGGGAGATGTAGGAAAACAGTCAGATAGATTTTGTATTAAGTGCTTCTAAAAATAAAGCATGTCCTTACTATTTAGTGTCTAGGAGAAGGAGGAGGTAGTTGGGAATAGCAACACGTATAATAACACACATACATATTCCTGTATGTTAAACTGTATCATGATCTCAGACTATATCTTTAGACCCACCCTACTTCTTGCTGAAAAGTATTAGTAAAATGGTACCTCCCAATGAGGGAAACTAGAGCCATTCACACTTTGGGAAATACAGAAAGTGACAAGAATTTCTATGAAGAGGTTTAAAAATACACACACACACACACACACACACACACTGTATGTCATAATATATAAAGGCCTCAACAAGGGATCACTCAATAACTGTGCTAAACACCACATACACACACACACACACACACACTCCTTGCCCAAACAACAAGTTATAAGAGACGGGTATAACAGACAGAGGGGAACACTTAGTAAATTCTGTATCTTAAATAGCAACCATAGTAGTTTTCCCTTAAAAGTTTTCCCAGCCCTATTATTTTCTTCATTTTTTTGCTTTTCAACATATCCAGTTATCCCCTGGTGGGGGAAAATGAGCTGCTTCCTTCTAACCGGAGTCAACATTATTTCTTCCCCGTAGTCAATTTTAACCTCTCAGCTGTACAGAGCAGTGCTTTCTGCAGTGTGCTAGGAGAGATCTCAGTGGTGAGTTTCAGAGAGACAGCCATGCCTTTGAGGCTACCCTTGGGCTTGCTGTAAATTGTGTCTCTAAAGAGAAACAGAGCCTCCACTTTCATTACTCTATGCAAAGCATTAAAGATACAGCTGCACACTGGATGCTGATATATAAATTAATTTTAAAAGTGCTATTTAAAATCACATATGGGTTATGACCTTAGGGCACCAAAGCAAGAAAACAACTGCAGGCTCTCCATCTGCAACTCACATTGTCGTGTCTACATGGTACAAAACCCCCTCAGTTGGGCAACCCAGCTTTCCAGATGAACATGGGTGACTACGGCTGCCTTCAGATCTTGTCATTGCTTTTTCTCAGCTTGATAAGGGAGGCTCTAGACTCACCTGCAAAAATCCACCGAGGTCACTGTCCAGACAGTGATCCTCACCATTACCAGCAGGGGAGCAAGCACATATGAATCTCTTGTGCAACAGCATGTTGCACTATTAGAACGCTGGCCAAGTCTTCCATTTTATTATTTCCAGGCAATATTTTGTAAATAACTTCCCTCCATACCATATTTCTATCAAGCATGTAAAACACAATGGAAAAGAATATTTCAAAAGAAAGAACTCCATTTTTCCTGATACTGAGAAGGAGGCACCTTTAGCACAGAAGACAGGTCAGTGGACCCAATAACTATTGGCTATTATTATTTGTAGCATATATTCATGGCACTGTGAGGACAACTGTCCACTAGTGCCTAGACTAAGAGTAATGAATGCATTAGAATTGTGGCCTACAGGATGTCACATAGATCCAGGACTCAAGAAGTGAAAAGGTCTACCTAACCCTTTTCTCTTGATGATTTTAGCATAATCATAAGACCGAGAAATAGCAACATCCGAGACACTTTTTAGTGTGGTCATGAGCGTTCCTGTATGACCATGTATACCTACGATGAAAACTGTGGAAATGGGTGTGTCCTGGTGGATCTGAGATCTTGCTGTTCAACTGTTCTGATTTGCAGGACAATCCTATGCAGGCAAGCTGAGAAATCAAACATCCATTTCAGTCTAGCTTGTGCGAGGGTGGGACAGTGAATGTTCAGACCTGAAAGGTTCAGACCATTTTGATGGTGTTTGTGAGAGCAGCTTTAGATTTAACAGGTTGATTTTTTTGGGAGGAGGTTTAAAAGTGCAGGATAAGTGGCATAGAAGGCCCAAAGCGCCTATTTTATCTAATTTAAGGAAATATATTGGAGAACTGATCCTTTTTTTTTTTTTTTTTTTTTTTTTTTAAAAACAGAAGTTAAATTTTTAAATGCCTCAGTTCCACACTTCCACTTGCAGTTAACCCAGTCCAAATTGAAGGTTTTTTGGGGCGGCAAAAATTGTCTTCTTCAGAAGGGGAATTGTTTTAAGGGAACGGGTCCTTAAAGTCTAAAATACGTTTCCGTAGATGGCTTATGCAAATGCATTGTATTAGTGCAGTTCAGAGCCTTATATCCACAGGGCTAGACTGTGACTTCAGGTACAACCAAATGGTGGTGTATACACTGCACCACTGCAGAGGGATTCTGATTGGGAGACACCACTTTGAAGTCACAATTCTCTCCTGCTTCCTCCTTGCTGGCCTAAAGCAGCAGGAAACTACCACATGCTCCATGCATCCTCTTCTTTCACATCAGCTCTGCTGCACTGGGCAGAAGGGCTAGAGGGGTGGGTGGTTTGGCGCTAACTATCCTCCCATTCTCTGCCCACCTGCTCCATGGTGGGTATGCCTGCTTACTCCAATGTACCTGGATTCCATGTCTGGGTAGCCCATGCAGGGGCGTAAGGGATTCTGGCATTCTCACTCCCTTGAACAGTCGCAATTTAATCCACAGTCACTGGACTCCATCAAAGAGCAAAGATTTAAGTGAAAAAAGAACTTGGACCTTCTGCAGCAATCGGTGCAGCATTACCGCAATAGCTGTTAAATACACCTCTCTTCAGTTCATGCAGAACTATGTTTCAAAGGTTTAACCTTGAAAACCTAATGTGGCATTAGCCACAATAATTGTGTGTGTGACTCTCACACAAGCTGATCACACAGCCACAGGCCACTTCGGAAAGTTCGTCTCTTCCCAGCTATGTGGGAAGATGAAAGGTTGGGCAACAAGGAAACCACAGAGTCTGCTGCAGACCAGTCTCCAAAACGATTAACATATAAGCTGTCACTTATCTTGCCCCCGCATCCCCCAACACTTTGGGACTCCCACACACATTCACCAAAAGCTGCCTTGAAATTCTGGCAGAAAGGTAACTTACATGGAAGTAAATAGGATGTTTTCATTTTCCTGCGGCCTCTTCATATTCCAATCTATTTTCCATAGAAAGGAATAACAGGGACATGATCAAAGTATATAAAATAATGACTGGAATAGAGAAGGTAACTTGGAAGCTTCTGTGCTCTGTCTCTCAACACAAGAACAAGGGTACTTTCACTAGGCAGCTGCCCTCTGAGATCTTTTATGAAACACACCACCCAACATAAAAACAAACACATTCCCGACAACAGAACAGAAATATCAAAATACACAGCACAGGAAGGTCAAAACAGATCGAACTGATGCCAGAGAGTACAACCTACCTCTCCCTTTCCTCCACTCCCTTGAAAGGAGAACACCAGCACTGATGACTTGCCACATCCTCCAATACAGTCCTTTTGACGTCAAAAGTCCAATTAAACCAGAAGTCATCCACAACTAGTAGTCCTTGTTCATCCCCATAACAAGTGCTCCATCCCTTCAGAGAGAATTCATTGCATGGTGCTCAAGATTCCATTTTCTGGGTCCTCCCAGTAGCCGGTCACAAGTCTGGCTTCTCGATACACAGAAATAGGTCCCTCCATGGCAAACAAAAGGCAATCATAGCCAACAGCAATAGCAGTATCCTCACAGTCACTCCACAATACCGATACCCTGGGCTCCTAATACTGGTCTCTGTGACAGCTAGAGTAACTACAATGAACCATATTCTTGGTCCAGCATAATTTCCCGCACCCAACACAACAATCTCTTTCCAATTTCTACCATGTCATGAGCTAAAACACTCTCCAACATCCTCTTACTCCTTCACTCATTTTCCCCAAACAAATTCCCAAAGATTTCTGAGCCCATAGACCAGGCTTCTCCCCCACCTTAAAAGGAAAGAGGCTGGATGCAAACCCAACCATACTAAACTTGGATGTCCCTCCACCACTTTCTCTTCTTTTCCAGAAAGTGCTTCCTCTCTGCATGCCTCAATTCCCGCCCCCACCACCCTGCTCCAGCTCCTTCTGGGTGGTCTGCATCAACTCTTCCAAGGAAGCCTATGTCGGGGGTTCTTCTGAGACACCATCTCCCACCTTAACAAAAACAATGAGGAGTCTGGTGGCACCTTAAATACTCACTAACCCTGCCTGGACCTTCTGAGCCTATGGGCATTCCACCAATAGATGCTCCATAGTCTCCATGACCCCGCCTGCCCCCCCCCCCAGACATTGCTCTTGCCTGGGGCACACCCATCTTGTTTTTGCAAGATTTCTAGGAGTTCCCTCTCAGCCACTTTACCATAGCACAGCCTCCAGGCCATTTCTTTATATTTAAATGGGCCCCTCTGGGACTGTTGAAGCCTCAAAGAGCCCCAAAATGTCCAAATCACCCAGGCAACCAGCCAGCTACAGAAGCGCATAACTACGGATACATCCCAGCCTAGTCTGTCCTTCCCTCACTTGCTCCCAACATATCTCCTATTTCTGTAAGTGCTGGAATACTGCAATCAGGTATTCAGGGAATTGGTTCTGTCTAGCCTGTACCTGTTGATGATGATGCTTCAGGCTCCTCCCCCTACTGTCATACTTCTCCATCCTTGCCATGGCTTCATATACTTCCCTTCCCACCATTCCTCCAATGGTGCCCACCAACTGATGGCACAGTGTTGATGGCACTGAACCCAAACTGGAACCATATTCTGCAGGCGACCTGGTTGATTGCTCAAGATCTGCTGCATTCTTTGCAGATAAAAATGCAAACTCAGGGTCCTAAAATGTTCCTCTGGGTGTCTAACCCCCAAACCGCCGTGTTCCATCACTTGACAGACACAGACCTCTTAATAAAGGGAAATGTCCTCCAACCCCAGAGGAAGAGAAGAAACAGCCCCCATCACTCTGCCCTTCAGTTGCACCAAGGTCAGCGTGTACATTCTGGCTAAGTGAAGGAAGAGCAGAAGCAGGTACTGATGAATCATTCATACTCTGTAGAAGATGGAAAGTGTATTTCAGCTCCTCCATCGCTCTACCGTCCACTCCCCTACTCCAGGGCCCTCTCCCTGGACACACCTTCCAAGCAGAACTCTACCCCCAAGTTCTTCAGTACACCTTTCTGCTGTCTACTCTGCAGCCAAAGCAGGAATCCTGGACTGTCACCACCGTTGTCTCCCATGTCACCCAACCATAATGCCTCACTCTTCATCAAATTTAACCTAGCCCACCATGCTTGCTCATACCACCAGAGGCAAGTCCACAGCTTGTCACTCTCCTCATGGGTTGATACCACAACTGATAGGTCATCTATGAAAGCTACAACCCCAGTGGAAATAACACAACTCTGTCCCCCGTACACACACTCCATCACCCGCTGCCAAGAGCCTAACAGGAGAATCCATGAGAACACAGAGAAAAGGGCTCAAAGGATAGTGCTGCCTCCCTCCCCACCTCAGAGGAACATCCCTCTGTCCTAGCCAGCCATTAGCCAAAGGGTAACTGACAGCCCCCTTGTACAAGGACCACAGCCAGGCAATGAAGGGGCACAGAATCCCATAATGCAGTAGCACATCCCACAGATACTCGTGCTGCACTGAATCAAAGGCCTTGTTTTGATCCAAGGAATGTACAGAGACACTCCAGGCTCCTGCTGCCCTTGCCTCAAACACCCCTCGAAGATCACACAGCAAGTCCGCTAGCAGCCTACTGGCCTGGACTGGATGGCTCGGCTCTGGAGCCACCCCACCAAGTCACTTCAGGAGCAACCTTTGCCAAGATCATACTGCCCTACCAAGCTTCACCCTCTCCCTCCTATTCACCTATCAGCTCAGCAAAGAAGGAGATACCTCAGTTTTTGACTCTGAATCCTTAAACTTGGCGAGGAAGTGAAAAATCCAGGCCTCTTTCCCCTGCTCCACCTGTCACTACCACTCATTACTTCCAACAACCTTGAGTTCAGATTCCGAATCCTCTTCCCAAACCAAACGACCAGACTCCAACGCAGTAACCTGCGCCAACAAATGATCCGATACCTCCAGTGCGACTGTCCAGAACCCTACATACTTCAGTCCCTTCTGTA
Organism: Trachemys scripta elegans; assembly: GCF_013100865.1. Classification (NCBI taxonomy): domain Eukaryota; kingdom Metazoa; phylum Chordata; order Testudines; family Emydidae; genus Trachemys; species Trachemys scripta. The sequence goes on from NC_048299.1 coordinate 18,015,673, forward strand.
TGTACAGCTGATCAACTCTAGTTTTCCTCGCCCCTCTAAAAAAAGTGTATATCCGCCCCCCTTCATACCTCCCTGCTTCTGAGGCGTGGTCTCTAAATCCTCTTCCAAAAAACATCTTTCACTTCAGCTTTTAGCACTAATGTACATAGCAGAAGCACATCTGCTTCCCTGGTCTGTTGATGTCCCTTTCCATACACCTCACTTTTATCACTACCTGTGCCTGAACAGGAGAGTTAGTCACCTCCAAAAATAACAATCTGAGAAGTAAAAAGAAAAGGAGTCACAGCCTCCAACAATAGCGCGCGCTTTCTCCCTGAGTGAAAGTGCCTGTAAACATTAATGACCTCGTGAAGATGTAGAATAATATACTTAGGCCATCAGTTACACTTTCACCCCCAGACCACATGACCACTCTCTCCGCCAACTGGATAGGGCCTTTTCACAATCCATTTCAGAGTGTAATCGAGTATCCTGAATCAATAACACATCCAAGTGCTGCAGGTCTTGTAACACTGCCATCTTCCACACCTGTGTCCTTGGTGCTCCAATACTATTAACATGCAAAGTCCTCACCATCAGAGGGCCTGGCTCCCCAGTCTGCCTGTGTGGGTTGTGGGATCCTCCCATACAGTCACCATCAGGAGCGCTCAAAAGAAATTTAACAGGCCTCCCTCTAAAATCATGCACTTTTCCATCCCCCATTCTCAGTATCTCAAATCTCCTTCCTTCCTTCCCCATTTAGATCTCTCTAATCCCTCCCCACTTCTTGCTCTGAGCTTTCTTATTGGGGTTTCCATCTCCAAGGCTTTTGAACAACAAAGGCACAGGGAAGACAATGTGCCAGTGGCACAAAACTCCCCTGTGACTGGTGAATGAGAGTCAGTGCGTGTGATTCCACTACTGAGCACAACCAATTTCCAAGGACCAAGACAGATGTCACCGCCAACTCCCCGAGGCTCTTCCTCCAACCAGGGCCGGCTCTGGCTTTTTTGCCGCCCCAGGCAAAAAAGCCTCCCCCCTCCCCCCAGTGCGGCAGGGGAGGGTGCTGAGCCCGGCCGGGGCTCCGCTCTCCCCGGCGGCCGGAGCCGGAGCACTGCGCCGCCCCCCTCCAGGTGCCACCCCAAGCACAAGCTTGGTGGGCTGGTGCCTGGAGCCGGCCCTGCCTCCAACCATCCCCAGACTTCTTATCCTCCTTTCTGTCCCTCTTCTGCTGACCTAACACTGCCACCTTTCCAGCCCTTTCCCCAATATCCACCACCAACTCCAGAGCCCCTCTTGTCACGATAAGGATGCTATATGCACCTGCACCCCCAGCCAATTCCTGAGCCTCTAGTTCTTCTGCCCAATTGTCCAGAGAAGGGAATTTATTGCCCAACTCTGTTGTTAAGGTAACAGGTCTTGGAAGAAGAGATGTAAAACAATCCAGGGCCCCTACCCTCAGAGAATCCACTTCACCCCCTGATATCCCACCATCCAATCAAGATCCTTTGTATGATAGGGGCCTCTGGGTGATGCCCCTCATTAAGAGCAGATGGTGGAATTGCCTGCCCCTGGGATGGAGGGAAAAACATCATCAGGGGAATAACCAACAGAGACCGTCCTGAAGAGAGCAGTCCAGAGGTCAAGAGAGGAGAGGTAGCCCCTTCCTCCCCACCAGCCCAACTTGGCATCTGGAGCCATTACTGGGGTTCTACCCAGAGACCTCTCTCCCTGGGGATCACCACCTCCACCCAACTTACTGCTGTTCAGCAGTGAATCCTTCTTCGCCAGCTCCTCATCTCTCCCTCTAGGAACCTCCATTTCTCCTTTCTCCCCCTCTGCCTCTGAGTTTTGCTCTTCTACCTCATAGAATCATAGAAGATTATGGTTGGAAGAGACCTTACAAGGTCATCTAGTCCAACCCCCTGCTCAAAGCAGGACCAACCCCAACTAAATCATCCCAGCCAGGGCTTTGTCAAGCCAGGCCTTAAAAACCTGTAAGGATGGAGATTCCACCACCTCCCTAGGTAACCCATTCCAGTGCTTCACCACCCCCCAAGTGAAATAGTTTTTCCTAATATCCAACCTAGACCTCCCTTCTCAACTGCCTCCTCCCTGGTCCTACAGGACACTCTTTATCCCTGCTCAATCCTTGATGCCTTCTGCTGACCTCCACACTCCCCCAATATGCACAAAAAAAATTTCTCCTCTCCACAGCCTTCCCCTTGTCCTTTGCCTATGCAGCCCCTCCCGGTCCTTCTCCCAATAGACTGGTGGTCTCCTCTTCAGAGCCTTCCCCAGCCACCACTGAAAGATCCAATACCAAAGACAGGGCCCCAGATAACCCTGGCTCTGAATCAGGGCCCCAGCTTGGATGGGCTCCCCAAGTACACCCTTTTACTCTGTGCCCCCCCCACCACCACATTGTGAGCATTTGTTCCTTCTGGAGCACAGAGCCACCCTATGGCCAAATTCCCAACATCTGAAGACTGCACCTCAGAACAACCTAAAAAAATGTTCTTCAGACCCACACCTAGAGGAGACCTAACATAGCTCCTGTCCACTGCCAGCTCCACAGAACTGGGCAAATGTACGAATCTATTATCTTCCATACTCCTCCTCAGAAACACATTCCCCTGTCCAAATCCCAACCAGCCGTAACTCTTTTCTCCCTCTGCCAATTGCCCACATTAACCAGTCTTCAGTCAATTCATGAGGAACTGAATTGTTTCTAAAGAGAACTGTGATGTTCTTTATGTCTGGGGCAGTTAACGAAACAGCCACCACGTATTGCCAATCCCCTTTATCCCAAACCTTCCCACACGGCTTCCAAAAACTCGCCGTCAGAGAGTTATTCCAAAAGCAGAGTGAACGTTCCTCGACCCCAGCAGCTGAATTGCCACTGAATTCCAGATGCACAAACTCCAGGCCTTTCAAAATAAGATTCTCTAGTCAGAGATCTCTTTCTGGCATTGTTAGAGAAATGTTCGCAAATGGACCACATACCTCCTTGCCCATCTCCAATTAGTTGTCCCTGTACCTCTGCTTCCCTTTCCCCCATTCCTGTTTCTATGCCATCCCCACTCCCAGAATCAGCCTCCTGCCCTGCATGTTGGCTGCCATCCCTTCCTCCCTGTTGCTTCAAGACCTCTGCATAAGTTGCCACTGACCCACAGCACCTCACCTAGTCGTGGCAAATGCAGTATCTCATTCCAACCCCTTCATTGTTAGTGTCCTTTTCTGTGCTAGGGGCCTCAGCTCCTAAAATGATCCAGGCAGCTCCCTGCTCTGCTGCTGCCACTGAGTCCATGCCACGGCAACCTCTGCAGCTGTCCTGGAGAGTCTGAGCAGTAGAATTCTCCATCTCATTCCTGCCTTCCTGGGTCCTCAGTTTATCAGTAATCCTCCCCTTATGCTTGGGAGACTTGTTCCCTAATCAAAGAGATTATCCTGCTTGTTCTTTCTCCATCACAACTCCTTCCTCCTCCTCTGCTTTTATGTCCACTCTGGTTCATCCTAACCCACTCACTTTCCTCTGCTCCATGTCCACATCTGCCTTTCTGCTCAGCGCAGCCCTCCAACCAAGAGCCGTAGGAGTCACTACTGCTTTTGCCACCGGCCCCATATCAGCTCCCCCTGGTCACTGGGACTCACCAGGCACCTGGACTGCTTCTTCCCACACCCCAGGCTTCCATCATTCCCCTGCCATCACCACACCCACTGCTTCCTCCATTGTCTGTATCAATGAATCCTGCCAGATCTTGTGACTCAATTTCTGCCACCAGGGAAGAGAGAAAGGGTGACCGGACTCACACCCCTATCCTCCTTCCACACCCCTGGCCATGCCTCACTCGGTTGTTGTTGCTCTTCCTACTCCACTATGGAATTCACTGCAGCCACCATGTTCAATGATGCCTGTCCTCCCACCCAAGTCCTGTGGTTGTTACTGCTGTACAGCCCATGAGCTTCTCCAAAGTCTCCTTTCGAAACCTCTCTAAACTACTAGCCTTCCTGAACCCCAACATCCTCACCTGACTCCTGACCTGCTCATTGCTCTCAGGAGCCCCCTGGTTGCAAGAACTCCCGTTAGTGGGACAAGTTCCCCAGAGAAGCCTTTCTCCACACCCTCAGACCTGGGAAACAGGCGCCTACTCCCCTGCCCCAAACTGCTTTCCAATACTTCTTCTGTGTGTCCTTCCAATACTGCAACCCCTCCCATTGCCTCCTTCTGTCCTCCTCCCTTCTTCTTCTTCTCTTCTTCCCTTGAAAGAGAGCCTTGTAGGAGGGGAATTAGACCTTCCCTGCAGATCCCCTAGGTCTCCTCTACTCTGGAGCTGCAGAGCAGCCAGAGGCCTAAACTCAGTCATCTTGCTCCTCTCACTCAAGTCCACAGCTGGCCCTCTGAGGGGGTCAAACACACAGCCTACTTGTGACAAGCTTCATTAAGAAGAATGAGTCCAGATCTAGTTGTGAACAGTTAATGGCCTAGGTGATTGGACACCAGTTGATTAGCTAAGGAACACTTGGGCCTAATAAAGGGTCACAAGGGCTCAGCCAGGAGGCTGGTAGGAGACAGAAAGTTCCTGAGGAGAGAGACTTCTGAGGAGAGCTGCTTAGGGAGTTCACCAGGAAAGGGAACACAGAGATACTTCTAGAGGGAAGAGGTTCTGCAAGGGAAAAGCTATGAGTACCTGAACCCCTGGGGAGCCTTAGCCCCAGCAAAAGGACCTTATCAGACAGAGGCTGGCTGTCCAATTGCAAAGGAATAACACACAACTCCAGAAAAGAGCTGCAGTGGTTTGATCTCTGAGAGTGGGGCTGGAATGCAAAGATCACTGGTGATGGCAAGAGACCCAACCCCAGAAGGGTGCCAGCATTGAGAGGGCCTTGCTGGACGGAGGAGATGGATGAACTCAGGTGGGCCAGACAGACTAAGATTAACTCAGCCCTCCAGCTGGGGTGAAGGCTTGCTTGGGTGTCTGTTCAGCCTTTGGTTAAATAAATTAGACCCCTGAGAGACACTGTTCACTATATAAAACAAAAAAAACAAAAAAAACACCACACCTCACTGAAAGCCCATTAGGGGAACCTGAGGCAGGGATACGCCTACCGTTCCATGCCATGGCATTGACCCCAGCCTTGACACAAGGGGGTGCTCTGAGGTGAGTGCCCACCAAAACATGGGTCTTCAAGGAAATTTAAAGATGGCAAATTCTAAATGATAGTAGGAAGTAGTTTTTCCACAGACTATGGAAATCGTTGCTACAGGATATTGCTGAGACCAAGAACTCGGCAAGATTAAAAATGAGATAGAAATAACAACATCCAGAGTTATACTAGTTAATGCTAATAAAAACATTTGAAATGGCAAGACCTTCTGGGGGGCAGATTATCCCATATCTGATTACTGTCAGGTGGGTTTGCCCCCACCTTCTTCTTCCAGCATCTGATGTTGGCCTTTTTGGAGACAGGATAATGGATTAGATGGCACAGAGGTCTGACCCAGTAAGGCAATTCCTAGAGGAAAGTCCTTTTCAAAAACTAGAATACACCATATAGCCTGGAATACAGCCCTGAAGCTGACATCATATTAAGATGAAAGGGATTTGGGAGAGGTCAGTGGTGAGCAATAGAAGCATATTTTAACTTGTATTTCTACAGACCTACTGTATACTATCACTTAATTTATCTGCATTAATATGGATTTGGTAGATGGTAAATCATGTAAACCCAACTCTTTATCTGACTGTAAACTGGCTGTTATCCTAGCAGAGATTTTTATGACCACTATTAGTAATCTTTTGATAGGTTGTAGAAGAGAGGCGCTGTCAGTTTCCTTCCTATTCCAAGCCTGTCTGCTTACGACTTCAATCTCCTACACAGAATATTTTCAAATATATTATTTTCTTTTTTAAAAAGTGCCGTTTGTACTGTCCATTGTGCAACTCCATCGTCTCAGATAATATCTGAAAATAAAAGCACATTCCTCAAATTAATTATTAGTATAGATTAAAAAGGAATTTTCCCTCCCGCTGAATGAACTTGTGAGATCTACTGAAGTGTCTCCAAATCACATTCCCACTTATTTCACTATCCATGAAAAACAGACAAGATTCTTGCCATTTTTAAGACCCTCTAAGCCTGCAGTCCAGGGTAATTCCAGGATTAACATGCCAGCACAGGGACTCTGAAAGGTTTTCATCGAGTCTACCACAACATGCTTCTATTTTGCCCACTGTTATATATCGTCCCCCATCACATTATCAACGTACAACATAGGCCTTTCCTGGTGCCATTATAAGGCTCTTTGACTATGACACAAGTAGTCCTTCTAGCCTTTTGCAATAAAGTAATTCCTTACTGTTTATTTGATGTCTAGGAGCTAGATCTGCCCCACTGGATATTTTGCCGCCTAAAGACTAAAACAATCAAATCAGGCAGATGCAGCGAGTGGGTAATAACTTCATGCCAAAGAGATGACGCTACAAATTGCATGCCATGGTTTACAATAATAAACACAGGAAATGAAACGCCCGAGAGACTCTCATAAGAAATGGGAAGCGGTTTAATACTCTGAAATGTCTGGATCTAAACATCCAGGTGAGAAGTTAACACTTATCTTCATTAATCTATGTTGCTCAACAATGCCGCCAGGAAAAGATATGAGAGGAGGTAAGGCACATCTCTGAGAATCCCAAAGTCACAGGCTGCAACAACAATTGGGAGAAATTCACACAGCCGCAGAAGGCCACCAACAAAGCAGAACATGGAGGGGCAACAACATGAGGGGCAGACGGCACATGTGCACATAGGGAGTCTCACAAGAAAAATTTTGGTGGCCTCAGAGGGTCACCACCAACTCTTGCTTGTGGCCACTCTTACAATTTTTCCTAAAATTCTTAATTAACTTTAGGAAAACAAATAAATATGCACATATACACGTCCAAATCATTGTAATTTATTGATATAGGTTTTTATTGCAGACTCAATAAAAATCATGTACAGTTGCCTATTCTTTACTGGACCTAAACAGAATGGAAACAAATAATGTGCCTTGCATGTTCTGGTCTTTGTTGTTATTTCTTTTGCCCCCTTTTTTTTTTTAAGACTCGCTAGCTAGTAAGGCTGTTTCTGTGAAAAGTGATATTTTTATCTTTGTTAACACTGCTTTGCCCCTCCCACCCCAAATCCCAGTCACTGCCCCAGAGGCTGTGGCTACACAAAAAGCCCCTGGTGGCCGCATGAGGCCACCGAGGCAGCATTTGAGAAATGCGATAGGTCTCATTATACCATTACTGTCAAGTTTTGTTTTGCTCTTCATTTTATGCAAAATGTTTAATGAGTTCTATTCAAATAAGTTTATGGTTAATTTGCAACTCAAGTTCAAACACACCCTGCCCCAAGCTGTGGTTGGAGAGTAGGTTATAGAACATAGCTTCGCCTATAGTAGGTAGGTGGATGGGTGCTTGATGATGACAGGCGGGGTGGCTGGGGTAGTCTGAGTGGGAAGCTGTTGGGGCTGTTAATATTGCTCCTGAGGAGAGAGGTGGGTGCTGGGGCTGCTAATGGTGGTGGCACTATGTGCTGGGAGCATCAGATGAGGGCAGGGGGTGGAGCCCAGGATATCAAAGCCTTGTGTGCAGCTACCCCCACAGCCACCACCTCCCAGATCAGCTGCTCGTTCCAAACCCATGTCCAGCAGGAGGAGCAGCGAGAGAGGAGGCGAAAGGAAGCCAGCTCTGTAGATGCCACAGCAGCATCTAGGGGCCAACAGGCAGAACTGTAGGCAACCGTTTGCTTTCTTCCCACAGCCCAGCTGGATGCATGACAATCCGGTTGAGATGTGGGACTGCATGACAGAGCTGGCAAATATACGACACTCTAGTGCTGACTCTTCAGTATCACTTCCAGGTTATTACTAACCACTTACCTACCACGCTTGCCTCACTGTTGTACCCCATAGGCTTGCCTTTATTATGTATTCACTGCCTTGCCTTTATTTAGCTGCTTTCGTTATATTACGCTGTAACGCAAGAAACCTACAGTATCCTGTGAGACATTAGCTGAAGCGTGAGTTTGCATAAGGGTGGTTAAGTCAGCTGTAACCTTTGGCATAGATCAACAGTTACCTTTAGATTTTAGGAACTAAGAAGAGCTATCTCAAGGATAGGAGGCTGTAAGTGCTACTGCAAGGAACATGGAAACCACCACCACAAATCCATGTAAGCAAGGAGTATCAGATACGATCATGAGCTGAAATGGTAGTTCATGTATCAATAGTCTAACCTATAGAAGGACACTTCAACATTAGCAAGGGGAGGAAATACAAATGAAGAAGAGTGGAGAAACCTCTGCTGAATGTGCATTAGACATGGTAGCACAGGCATAACATATTATAAAAGCGACATCCCAAGCTGTGGGCAGTAGGCGAGAGAGAACTGTAGCCCTTGGGAGGTGCCAGAAAGATGGCCACTGGTGAAGATGAGGAAGGTGACAGTGATGAGGAAGATTTCAGGCTGTTCTGCAAGGGATGGTGTAAGTATGGATGTTCAGATGTACATTCTGTAATCTCTCTATCTACCTTGCTGAGTTAGACTGTTTGTGACTGTGCTAAATGTATTCATGCATTATTTGTAAATAGAGAGGAGTTCCTATAGTGCGAGTGTTGCAACTGTGCACATCAGGGTTCCCAACTATATAGTAATTTTAATAATATGGGGCCTGATCTTGGTACAAGAACCTCTCTACCCTCACAGTGATAACTGGGGATTCTTAAACATAATCTACAGATCAGGCTACACTGTGCAGACAGCTCCACCAGCTGATATGGTGTCAGCAATAGCCTCCTACAGCCGGAGATAAGGGAAAGCAAGAATAAGCAAGGGAGGCTCCTCTGCACTGAGGGGAGGGGTTATTTGCCTTGCCCCCACCTCAGGCTGCAGGAGGAGAGAACAGATCAGGCTCATACAGGAGCCATAGGGACAGGGAAAAGCCTCAGCTGCAAGAAGAGGCTAAGATTGAAATAAGCAATGCAGAGAAAAACAAACACACACCACTAAGAGGAGGATCTGCAGAACAGCAAGACTGCAGGCCTAAAAACAGAACTGCAGATCCCCCAGACACAAAATGCAAGAGAGCCATTTCCACAGGCACCATGAGAGAGAAACAAGCCGTCTTGGAGTTTCAGGAGCAGGAGGAGGAAGAATAATTAAAACAAAGGCCCGGATTGTCCCCTGAGATTTTCACAAAGAGGGAAACTACTTCTACCACATTCTGCTCCCATCCCAATGGGAGAGAGGAGGAGATGGGGTCAGGTGGCATCTCTCCTCCCAAACATTAAGGGCTGGATGAAACCTCTCTATGGGTTCAAGATCTGAATGTAGTGAATGAGAAGAGGCAGCAAGAATGGGTAGACTGGAGAAATCACACAAGCCACCTCCCACCCCTAAAGAGAAGCCCTGCAAAAGGTAACCTAGCCCTAGGCTGAACAATCTTTTCCACAGAGCCCCACACCCTTCTGGAGTCCCAGGGTTAACCACAGCCATGGGGATTCTGTTGTAGAATGGCTCCTAGGGGCTGCCTAGAGCCAGAGCTGGGGTGGAGGCACAGGGCCTCCATGCATATGGCCCTGGCACCCCATAGACACCTGGAAGGTCTGCTTGGTTTTGGGAATGGGACCTGTAGCCTTCTCTGTGAGGGGCATGGGATGATACTGTGGGGGAGCTCCATGCAAGAATCTTTACAGAGATCCTCCACATACTCCCTCACTCGAGATTTTATCACAGGAGAGGATCCTTAGAATATCAGGGTTGGAAGGGACCTCAGGAGGTCATCTAGTCCAACCCCCTGCTCAAAGCAGGACCAATCCACAGACAGATTTTTGCCCCAGATCCCTAAATGGCCCCCTCAAGGATTGAACTTACAACCCTCGGTTTAGCAGACCAATGCTCAAACCACTGAGCTATCCCTCCCCCCAAACTTTGAGCCAAAGTCTACAAAGGGACAGAAGGTTTTTTCCCCAAGGCCATGAAGCTAATATTTCCTGAAATTCCTCCAAAAAGTTTTAACTGTGATGAAGAATCAACATGACTAAAATTGATTCATCACTTTTAGCAGCTTCATGTTGCATCAGGACTTGTCAATAAGTGTTCTGAATAGCAAGTAAATCTTCTCTCATACACTCCGAGGGAAATTACATATTTACATTATTATTGCATCCAGGGCTCTCAATCAGGACTGGCATCCCATTGTAGCAGATATGTGCCAAAAACAGAGAAAGGCACAGTCTGTCTTGAAGAGCTTGCCATCTAAGAAGGAGATGAGGCATATGAGGGATGTCGGACATAACTCCAGACCAGAAGAATGCACAGAAAACAGAAAAGCAACTATTTGACATGCATTTGATTGGGAAACCCTTCCGACCCTCACAGAATATCAAAGGGGTGCAAATTTCAATGCCCTGAGGTTAGACAAAGAAGAAACACAAGGCAGAAAATCTGAGTGACTGTGACAGAAAACTTTGGGGACAGGTAACAAAGAACAGTCATCTATTTATGGACTAGGTAGTAAGACTCCCCAGCATTCCTAGAAATCGTGCCCAAGTCTGAGAAGCAGAACGTCCTAGATCTCACAAAAAAAGGGCACTGGTGCAGCATTATGTAGATTGTGAAAACATCTGGAAGTGACACTTAAAAAAGAAAAAAGAACGGGAGGGCGAGGGGAAGAAAGAGAGAGAGAGGTCTCCCATGGACAGATTTATAGAGCTGCTGAAGTCACGTGATGGCAGTATTGAGAAAGAAGTTCCACCTCCATGTTATACCACAGAGACGTGACCTTTTTGCTTGAACACTCATATGTAACCCCACACTAGGGTGACCAGATGACCCGATTTTATAGGGACAGTCCTGATATTTGGGGCTGTGTCTTATATAGTCACCTATCACCCCCCACACCCTGTCCCAGTTTTTCACACTTCCTGTCTGGTCACCCTACACCACACAGGCCCTTCTAGAGGAACTCAAGGTTACATTTCACTTGTTTAATGGGGTAGTTAAATTATGGATTTTGCACCAGCCAGTGGAATAATCTATTTGTTGTCATTTAGGGTCCATGAGAATGATTACACCTGACCCAACTCCACTTTGAACCCGGCTGGTGCGGCATGGAGTGGTTCTTGCAATAGCAGACCTCCTTTGTGAGATGGAGTGATCTGAAGATCCAAGATGGAACCTTCTGGCCTTATAAAATGGAGGCATGGGGGGTGGGGGAGGGGGAAGGGCTAGAAAAAAAAGTAGCGGGCCAAGAGGTTCTTCCACATCTGTGCTGCTGTCTCTCTTATCACTCCACAGCTGGCAGCTGGGGGAGGAAAAGAAGGTGGTGGCAAGGCATGGCAACCTGCAGCAGAAGCTAGGAACAGTAAACCAGGATATCAGGCATGATGATCTTCCGTGAATGTCAACTTTAATATACTACAGAGTAGACTAATTCTTCAACATGTGGAGATGTAGTATGGAGACTGCTTTCTGTCTCATGAATGAATAAGTATGTTCTGTAGAAAGGGAATCTTTATGATGCATGCATGCAGTCTGATTTATCAGTCTAATCTCTTTGGCACCATCTGGATCTGCATTCACCATGTGCAATTTGGTGCTACAATTTCTATCATGTATTTAGTATTTTAAACTAGCAATATTGCTACTGAAATGTAAATACCTACAAGAGATATCACTGCTCATTTTTAATGTACAAGCTGTGATTTCCTGCTGGCACGGAGAAGGAATGCTCCACCTACTTACCTGACACATATACAGGACAATGCATATTTGGCAGAATGCATTACTTTTCTTTTCATCTCAAGCATCAGATATATAAACCACTGCCAAAAGGTAGGATTACCAGAGTAAATGGTCTGCTCTTATACTGCCACTCCTAATTTCCCAGCCTTTCTTCACAATTTAGATCTGAAGTCAACCCAAATTAAGTTATAAATCAATGTAAATCAAACATAAATATGAATGACTATGTAAAGACTGGAATTTCTTATGTCTAAATTACTAGAAGTAACTACACACTTGATATCAACAGCAAAATCCCCATACAACATAGAACAAACCAAGGACAAAGACAGTTAATTGCATGTTAACCAGAACAAACAAACAAAATCACAATTCTATCTTTGTGAGGTTTAGTGAAGTGACACTGCTCCAGAATTCAGAACTAAGCAAAAGGAGGGGGAGGAGGAAGAATTTCCAAAGACTGACTGACAGATTTGGCAGGTTCTTTTATTCACCCAAGTAAGGGATCATTTATATAAAGAAATTACACCATTTTAATTAAATCAGTTTCAAAATCAGCAACTGAATTAAGCTAAATTGATTTCAGCCACTCTTAAACCAATTTAAGTGAAATGTGATTCAACTCCCTAGGCTAGACACTCTTAAACCAATTTAAGAGGGTCCACACGAGGGAGTTGTATCATTTTAAAGCTAAATTAATTTAGAAACCGATCTGGTTAAATTGGTGTGTTTTCTGTGTGCACACACACCAGGCCTAAGACTACTCTGTCACGCGTGAAGAAAGACCCTATCAGCCCTAGTCTGTATTTTATTTTTAAAATCCAGTTCTGCATTGAGCTGGTTCAAATTTTTCTAAATTCAAAATGTCAATGTTTTTGTCAAGCTATTACATTTTTTAGATAAAAATGTTTGTGAAAAGGTCCTTTTTTGATCAGCTGTGGTCAGACATGACAATCACTTAGGCTCCTTAACCCTACTGACTTTCAATGAAACCTACAGTTTGTCTACATGGCGAGTTAGTGAGACAAGCCAGGGAGTGAACCTACAGTGCACTAGCTTGCCACACATTAAGGGCTTGTCTACACTTGAAACACTACAGCGGCACAGCTGTAGCACTAGCACTTCACTGTAGACACTACCTATGCTGATGGGACAGCTTCTCCCATTGGTGTAGGTAATCCACCTCCCCAAGAGGCAGTGCCTAGATTGACGGAAGAATTCTTCCATCGACCTAGAATGTCTACACAGGGGGTCAGGTACACTTAACTATGTCGCTCAGGGATGTAGCTGGGTCAACCTAACTTTTTAGTGTAGGCCATGTCTAACTGGTGACCCAGACTTGCTACTGTGCACTGTAAATGCCATAGTGTGCTCTGACATAGTGCGCTTTTAAATGGGAGTACATCAAAACATACAACAGAACTTACAGTGCATGGAGGAAGGGTCCACATGGTGAGCTAATGCATTGTAGATTCACACCCTAGCTGGCCACGCACTAACCTGCTGTTTAGACAAAGCCCTTTGGGTCCTCAGTCCCTCTTGAAAATGTTACCTAGGGTCAATTCATACTCAAGTATAAATATTATGGATCCATTTGCCATTGACTAATTGTCATACGCATTACACAAATTACACTAAAATTGATATACTTCTGTAAAGCTTATGGCTGGGGTCCTCAAAAGGGGCTAAAAGGGCTGGCACCCAACTCTCATGAAAAGTCAATTGAATTTGAGCTCCTCACTCCCTTATGCCCTCTTCAAAGATCCCAGCCTGTATCAAAAACTAATTCTGCTACCACACCATGTAATATATCTGTCCTTGAAAAGCATTTCCTCCTCTGGTATCCAAAAGTTATGATGCTATAGGCTACACTCATCTGTTTTCCTCCAGAAGGTTTGTATTGAAACAATGGCAAGCTGTCTACAGGCTGGGGTTAGGGGAAATATTGTTTATGAAGAGCAAACTACAGCAATTTAAACATTCAGTTTTGAGATCAGTTGACAGGCACAGCAAGCGAATGTTTGTTTACTTCTGAAGAAATCAATGTCATAAAATAATGTTTAAACAAATGATGAAAGATTGGTTAATGAACCTGTCTGTTACATTAGAGAGTAGGGATTGAGAACATGGATTTTATTAAAGATATGTGGACTTTTAATATTAAGGGAGGGGGGGAAAAAAATCACTCACCCACTTTAAGATTGCTACTAATGAGTAAACACAGCAATGTAAGCTGCAGTCAGATCTGCTTAGCTCATCCATAGATCTGTGTTCCTAGAACAGTCATCTATTTTATGTTATATAAAAAGACATGCAACTAAGGACATCTCTTATTCTTTGAAGTGTCATATAAGCAGATCCTTCTCGCTCAAAGTGAGAAGACACAAGAAGTTACTCTAAAGACGCAGCAGGGCTAGTATTAGTGGGCGATTCTGATACTGGGTACACCAGCATAAATCTGAATTGAAATTTAAGAGGCAGCACGGTCTGGTGGATAGGGTGGTAGACTAGGACCCAGGAAGTCCAGGTTCTAGTCTTAATTCTGCTTGTGACCTTGGACAAAACTCTTCACTGCTGTTTCCATTCCTGTTGTGACTATGTCTTGTCTGTTTAGCTTGTAAGCTCTTTGGGGCAGGGAATCTACAGAGAGACAGGGGCTTAACAACGCTGCTTAGGGATATGGATTTTAAGGGTCTGGCAAAGCATTCAGAATCCTCAACTTCCACTGCAGTCAACGGGAGTTGAAGTCACTCAGTACCTTCAAACAGGCTCGAAGGAAGGTAAGAGATACACTTCAGATACAGAATACAAAAGCTGATTAGATAGATGTCAGTCTCTAGACAGGATATATATATATTCTCTCTCTCTTTTAATAGCATGTGTAGCACTGATTTATTTCTGTCAAGATTAACAGTGGAATAATACTGCTCGAAACATTAAAAAGCCAAAAATGTAGGTATTGAAAAGAAGAAAATACCTCAATTTGAAGCCTAAAGATTACTTTGGGTCCCAAAGGAAACAGAAGCAATTTAGTGTCTGATACCCTTAGCAAGAAAAAGGTTTGAAGATTAAGACCAACTGCTGTTTGGATAAGTGGTTGGTAATTGCACATATCAGCAATTATGTACTGTCAGATCATTTTCCTGTTACCTTACTCCTCTCTTGTGTCCCATCAAGGCTTATTCGGAATGACCCCACGTCAATGGTCCTCTTCGGATTCACCTTCCTAATGTCATACAGTAGCTCATCGACCAGTGCCTTGCAAGCTAAATAGGAAGAAAGAAAACTCATTGTTACAAGAGAAACCCTATCAGCCTCTCTGATGGGGGTTTTCATTTGCAAGGGGCAGTTAGATGCTGACAATATATTAATGAGGTGCAAGTGTGTGCGTACACACACACACACCCTTACCCAGCCTGAAATAAGCCTTGTGTCCCAGGGATGGCGTTTGGAGAGAGGTGGTGCTACGTGGATCCATTCATTTGTTTATCATTTAAACAAAATGCTTTCTCACAGCCATAGCCAAGGAGGGAAGGCACCACCATCTGGCAAACAAACTCATATTAAACTGCACTTTCCTAGAAATGCTTCGGCTTTGTTTCCAAGAAGTACCCCTCAAGCTACTACAGTACCGTGGTCAGCTTGTGTCAGTTGAAATGGGGGGTGAGGATACAGAAAGGTGATCTTTTTATGAGACACAGGGCTGTCATCTCTGGCAGGGGTGAGTTAGCAGTGATGGGAGAAGGGAATCAATCCCCAAAAGGAGGAAGTCTCCCCAACAATCCCTTCAGTTTAGCGACAGAGCTAACAGTTCAGCAAACCACAGAAATGGGGCAACTACTCCCTCAGACTTGGGGCAACTCCTCACCCACACCTCATCTTATGCTTAAGTGCACCAAATACATCTTTTCCCATTCTGTTTATTCACCAGTAATAACGAATTAAAGAAGAAAAATAGATGAAATATTAGCAGAACTGTTTATAAACTGTATTCAAAAGTATAAACACACACTAACATTTTGGCACCATGAAATATTTTGTTTGCTTGCCTGGGTACAACTTGCAGGCAGGAGATAGACCCTTACAAGGATTCTTAGAAAGAAACAAAGGCAGAACAGACTTTATTGGTGGTATGTGCATCTTTCAGCATGAACTGCACCACAGCTGGCAGTAAGCATTTTATTCAAGCCCTAACTGCTATATAATCAAATAGCCAAAATTTATAACACTATTTATAATAGCACCATCTGTTGATTTCCCATGACATTGCGCACATAACTTGATCTTAGAAGAAACACTACATATGTTTGTTCAAAATTTGGACTTCGTAAAAACAAACTTTATAAAAAGCCATTTTAAAACTATCCCAATGGAAACAGCTGTTTTTAAGCAATTAGTTTCAGAGTTACAGCCGTGTTAGTCTGTATCCGCAAAAAGAAGAACAGGAGTACTTGTGGCACCTTAGAGACTAACAAATTTATTAGAGCATAAGCTTTCGTGGACTACAGCCCACTTCTTCGGATGCATATAGAATGGAACATATATTGAGGAGATATATATACACACATACTCTCTTAATTAATTGGCCTCTCAGAGTTGGTAAGACAACTCCCACCTGTTTATGCTCTCTGTATGTGTGTATATATATCTCCTCAATATATGTTCCATTCTATATGCATCCGAAGAAGTGGGCTGTAGTCCACGAAAGCTTATGCTCTAATAAATTTGTTAGTCTCTAAGGTGCCACAAGTACTCCTGTTCTTCTTTAAGCAATTAGTGTTCACCTACAGTGTTTGCAACCCAAACATTGCAGTACTGAGGACATGAGAGTGAAAACGACTTCACTGATTTTCACTGTCCAAGCTGACAAATGCAGAAAGTAAACAAAAAGCATCAAAACTGAGAATTTTTTTTTTTAAATCTGTCAGTTTCAATAAGTAACTGATGGTAAGTAACACGAGTCAAGAAAGGTGTACACTTATCAAATGTGATCTTAAAGCATCCTTGTTCCTTTAATATATTTTTACATGAAAGAGGTAGCCAATGCTTTATTAGTATTATTAGTGTTACTGCAGCACCTAGGAGCCCCAGTCATGGACCAGGGTCCCATTGTGCTAGGCGCTGTACAAACACGGAACAAAAAGACATCTCTTCCCCAAAGACTTTACAGTCTAAGTAGACTGTAGGTAGAGAACTTGCTCTGTAAACCTGGGAGTGAATCAAGCTGATATGGCTATCCATATCACTGAGAGGCAAAGATCACAGGCCTGTCTTGCTGAAATGGAATTCAGTGTCAAATCTCTTGCTGATTTCAATGGGGAAAAGACTGGGCTTAACCTTATAATTGGGGTCCCATGACTGGAGAACATTGACATGAATCAGTATGTCTGTGTGCAGCAGGTGACAGCACCCACGTGCTTGCTGCCAGCAGACAGACTGCTGCTGGCATAGGACTCAGGGAGGAATGAACGAGACCCACTCAGTGTTTCAGATCACAACACAATGTAACCCCAGAGAAGGGGAGGATGTAGCAGCTGAGGGCTGCATGGTTGTCATGCACTGCACAGAGTGCTGGCTGGCTGGGGAGGTGCAAGTATTCTGTATGTGGCTAGGAGGCCAAGAAATTATGGGGAAAACTTTTGGTGGGTCTGAGCCAACTTGCCCTATACCAAGTGGCCAGGTTTTATTACCATCACTAGGAGTATGACTTC
Source organism: Trachemys scripta elegans (assembly GCF_013100865.1). Classification (NCBI taxonomy): domain Eukaryota; kingdom Metazoa; phylum Chordata; order Testudines; family Emydidae; genus Trachemys; species Trachemys scripta. The sequence continues at coordinate 18,033,158 of NC_048299.1, forward strand.
TGCCCATTTTGGGGGCGGAGGAGAATGAGAAATGCTGATGAATGAGAAATGCTGATGAGAGAGAAACACTGATGAGCCATTAAATAAACCAAACCAGATGACAGTATTAGGAATCCATTTGACCAGATATCATTCTATTGTTTACTCTTCAAATCTTTCCCAATTACAGTTACAGAGAAATTGGCACAAGCCTCAAAGTTTGCTCAGATCTGGATTCAGAACAGGGGCGCTGGGTTTGGATTCAGTCTGATCTTCTCTGGCAGCAACTTCCACAGCCAGGATCCTGCCACTGAGAACGCTCTGCCTCACTGCCTGACAGCGTAGCCCTGGCTCTCCCCAGCTGTAACGTTCTAGTGATGCAGAGTTGGCCTAGAGGGTAATGGACGAGAAGGTCGTCTGAGACAGTCCGTCCCAATCCATTAGGGTCTTTGCAGGTTAAGGCCAGGCCTTTGAATTCTTTTCTGAAACCAACTGGGAGCCAGCACAGCTCACAAAGCACAGGTGATACAATCATGTTGGCCTCTCATGCTTGTGAGGAGGGCTGCCCCAGATTTCCCCCCATCACCACATCTCGCTCCACCCCCTTAATTTTTGTTTTTTTTGTGTGTGTGGTTGTTGCATTCAGTCCCAAATAGACTGAACTGAATCATCCCACTGGGTGGTGACAAAAGAATGGCTTCCAGGAGCCCTGTCCTTGTCCGAGTTTCCTAGCTAGTCAGACTCTGCATCTTTCAGCAGGTGAATACCATCTGTTCCAATACAAGCACCTTTTCTCCCTCACAGACATAACTGATTTCCCAATCAAGTGTCAAAAGAGAACAAAATCTGTTCCAACTAAGCTCATATGTTCACTGCCTGAGGGAAGCCTCTGGTTTATATGGCACTGGATGTACTCATGGAACAGTAACTATTTTGCTAGCTAATCAAGTTGGGCAGGAGTTACAACTCCTGTGGGCTGAACGGTGCTCCTTACACTGTAGATCTAGTGGGTCAGATCTTGCTCTCAGACGTACTGGTGTAAAGCCACAGTGACGCCAGTGAAGTCAATAACGTTACTCTGGATTTAGACTGGTGTGAATTAGAGCAGAATATGGTCCAGTTTCTCCAAAAATGCTACATTCTTACCCAGCCCACCATGGACTTTTATCTATTGAATGGAGCCAATGATTGTATTACCTATTAAAAGAAGCACAAAGGAATATAGAACTACAAAAGTCTTAAGACCCCATACTCCCATCCATGAACAATGGGAATCCCTCCCGGGGGGCTCTGCAGACCTAGAGATGGCTCTCCACAGTCTCTCCTTCCCAAAGTTGCAAGGGGAGTAGCTCTGTTAACCTGCCTTCCCTCATTGTCAAACCTCTTTTAGCGGGGCTCAGGAAGCAGCTACTGTGGGGGCAACTGGAAACAAGGCCCCTACAGGAAAGTCAGAAGGAACTAGGAAGGGGGCCTAGTAGCAGGACAGAGGCAAGGAACGTCACAGGGAATCCAAGGGAGCAGAATCCATTACTTCTGCGTAAGAGAGGATCGGGCCCCGTTCTGCAGGGTACTCGGTGCCTCCTCCGGTGGAACTGAAGGCACTCGTCACCTCTCAAGGGGAGCTCTGAACATTGCAAGACTGGACTTCAAGCTATTTTCAAGAGTCAAACTGAGGCTAAGCATAGAGATCAGCCCTGTATTTAAGGATTCACCACCCTGCCAAGATAACTAGGTTCCATAAAAAGCTGTGTGCAGATTAATAACACTTCAAAAATTAGTTAACCCAGCATAGACCCACCAGGACTGATGAAGATTTGAGACCCTACGTTTAGACTGCCTCACAGCCCCCCCAAGAAATTGCATAGAAGCAGGAAATGAATTGGAAAGGTTGAAAGGAGGCCAGCAAGTCAATAATTGAGTACTCCAGGCCAGATAGGAAACCAAAGCAGAGACAAGAATCTCCAAATACTGGCGAGTTAGCACTGGTTGCAGTCTGGAAAGGATCTTAAAATAACAGGGATTCCTGGAGACATAATAAACATGTCTCTAAGTTGTCATCTTGAACGGAAAGTAATTGCCTAGATGTCTGACTGACTTACTGCTAAAGCTAAATATGTAGTTCTGTAACTTGTTGTCAGCTATATCTCCACAGGTTTATGATTTTCCAGGAAAGCACACCAGAAATAAAAGCAAATGTCCAGAAGAAATTATGCATCTTGATCTTCAACTTCAGTTGTTGGTAATGGGTTGAAAACACATTTTTAAAAAGTTATGTAACTGAGTTCCAGATCAAGACATTTTATCTTGGAATTCATCAGTCTCTTGTGCATACATAATTCAAACTCCCCTGGCTGATGCATATATAGTTACAACTCCATTGTGAGTTCAAGGGAAGACTCAACTCTTGATTTCCTGAACTCAAGCCAGAATACGACACAGTCCATGCAGTTCCAATTTCCCAGCTACTTAAGAATTTCCTCAGTTCCTTGTAAAAGCACAGGGCCTGATTCTTCCCCTCGCTTCTATTAGTTTTACAGAAGTGTAACACAATTACTGAGCTACAGTTACTCCTGATTTATCCAGTGCTAGTGAGAAGAGAAACATGCTCACAGTCTGGTTTTAGAATCTTCCTGTTCCCAATTCCTGCAGCCTCCCTTAGCCCCGAATGTTTACACACACTGACTACAAATAAAAGGCTCGCCAGCTGGTGGTTTTTATTGCCTGCTGAACACTCTTCTTTCAAAGCTGAGTTCTCCAAACTGTAACAAAAATACTCTGGGTCAGATATTTGTAATATGGTGCGCATTCAATGATTAAAAGCTGGCTAATTCAGAGGTTTCAAAATGTAATTATAAACAGGGAATCATCAGCAAATGGGTGTGTTTCTAGTCAGGTCCCGCAGGGTTCTTGGCCCCATGATATTTAACATTTTTATGAATGACTTGGAAGAAAACATAAAATTAGTCACTGACAAAGTCTGCAATGACACAAAAATTGGGGGTGTGGTGACTAATGAAGAGGACAGGTTACTGATACAGAGCAATCTGGGTTGCTTGGAAAGCTGGGTGCATGCAAACAATATGCATTTCAGTGTAGTCAAATGTAAATGTATACACCTCGGAACAAAACGTAAGCCATACTTACAAGAAGGGGGACTTGATCCTCAAAAGCAGTGACATTGAAAAAGATTTGGGGGTCATGGTGAATAATCATCTGACTATGAACTCCCAGTGGGACGTTATGGTCAAAAGGGCTAATGAGATCCTTGGATGCATAAACAGGAGAAGCCTGAGCAGGAGTAGAGAGGTTGTTTTACCTCTGTAATTGGCACTGGGGTGACTGATCCTGGAATACTGTGTCCAGTTCTGGTGCCCACAATTCAAGGAGGATGTTGATAAATTGGAGAGGGTTCAGAGAAGAGCCATGAGAATGATTAGAAAACATGCCTTATATTCCCGGAGCTCAGAACTATTCATCTTAACTAAGGCATAATTAAACCATCCCCAATGAACAGCGGTAGCTATGTTGGCGGGAGAGCATCTCCCGCTGACATAGCGCTGTCCACACCGTGCTTTTGTCAGTGAAACTTATGTTGGTCAGAGTTTATATTCACCAACTCGCTGCCGCCGAATTGCCGCTGAAGAGCCGAACCTGCCGCCCCTTTCCGTTGGCCGCCCCAAACACCTGCTTGCTGGGCTGGTGCCTGGAGCCGGCCCTGGTTATACAAATTATATATTTAAAAGATCGGAGTAAAATAGGACTATACTCTAACTCAGCTCTCTGACTGGTTCACAGCTACTTAAATTAAGTTCAGGTGCTTTGGGCGGCCAACAGAAAGGGGCGGCAGGTCTGGCTCTTCAGCGGCAAGTCCCTCGGTCCCTATCGGAGGGAAGGACCTGCCGAATTGCCGCCGAAGAATCAAAATCCAATCGTGGCTTTTTCTTTTTTTTCCACCACTTGGGGCAGCAAAAACACAGGAGCTGGCCCTGGGTATAACAGTAGTACCTACATCCCATTGTGCTAAGCACTGTCCAAACACATAGTAATTCATGTCCCCCAAACATCTTCCATTCTAACTAGGCAAGAATGGAGGATGGGAAGGTAGGAATATTATCATCCCTATTTTAAAAGTGGGAAACTAAGGCACAAACAGATTAAGTGACTTGCCTAAGGTCACACTGTGAATGGGTGGCAGAGTCAGGTACTGAACTTCTATCTCCCAAGTCCCAATCCACTGCCTTAATCACAGGACCCTCCTTCCTCTCTGTTTCTAAATATAGACATACAGCACTTGAGAATTCCCCTCAAGCTGAGCCAATTTCCAGCTCAGAGTGAATTTGTGAAGCTGAGTTATAAATCTTCCTCCTCCTCCAAACCAGGCACAAAATGTGTTTTTTAATGGAAACCTTCCACTGAACTATCACACTGTGAACAAGGCCTATATATGAAGCAACTGTGTCTAATATATGCTCAAGATATAAGTTTGAGATGTCAGAACGTTTTATCTGAAACAAGCAGACATTCATGCACAAGAGGATAACTTCAAACCTATCTACCCATCTATCCAACTCCAAGCTCCAGGTAGATAGAGAAATCAAGCAGAAGCTAAAGTTGCTGAAGGAATGCAAAATGATTTCTGCAGGCAAAACGAACAGGGTGTCCCTGTAAGTATTACTAAACACAATTCTAGAGAGAAACGGGGAAATTACTTACTCTCGGGTCTCCTGCCCTCACATGCACAACTGTGAGCTAAGTAACATGCTCTGATGAGGCAGTCAAAACATGTGCCTCAAGGGGTTCGTACAGCATACAATACCTTCTTTCAGTCAGCTCCTCTTTCTCCCAAACTGACCTTATTTTCTTTAGTTAAAAAGAAAGAAAATTATAGCACAAGACGTAGGAAGAAGAGTAGGAGGTTGCAGCACTACAGAACCATTGCCTCAACTCATGCAAATCCAAATAGCTCTCTTGACTTCCAGGGAGCTGCTAATTTACACAAGCTCAGGACCTGGCCCAGAGTTTTACACACCTCTGAGTTTGATCTCGTACCATGGAAAATCAGGAGTAACTCTGCTGATTTAAAAGCTGTGTAAGTGAGACCACAGTCAGACTTACTAGACAGTAAATTCCTTTCTCCAAAGTTATATTTGTTATTAGGTACCCTCAGTCTTGGAGATTGCAAAACCAGAAGGATATTTCCATTAATTTATTTATTTACACCCAATAGATGACAAACGGGAAATCAATTATTTAAGACAGGAATAGCATTTTTTGAAAACTCTTATTTTTCTTTACACCCAGGAAATGCTATATTGTACACGATACTGATTTTTTAATATTGACATAATTAGAATCCCACACCCCTTCTGTATTAATATATCAGGTATTAACATTAAGCTATTTAACATTCTTAGAGAATAAAATGAAAAATGTGTCTGAAATAGATAACTTTGTAACTGCTCCTGCTCCCACTGAATTCGGTGGAAAACTCACATTGACTTCAATGGAAACAGAGTTAAGAATCCAACTATGTATGTACTAGCTATCTGTTACAGTTATGGTACAGTGTAAAAGGGAACCCAGGCTGGGTCACAAGAAATCAGTGGTACCCCAATTCTAGGTGGCACTCAGGGTGGGAACCCATCGTAGCTGCTACTTTTAGGTACTCTGAGTAGCAAATCTGAGCACCCCAGACTCGAAATGAAGTCAACTAGAGCCCAGAAGTTCTGAAAACCAGACTCAGGACTACATGCTCTCAAGGAGCCTGAAAGCTGCAATCCTTTAGAAGGAAAGTCAAGAAACCTGCAGCAGAAGGGAATATGCACATACTCACACAACGTATCAGGCACAGTGACCAGCACAACATGGCAGTAATGTATGAAGTAAACAAAAATGGAGCCCATACAAATGAATTGGAAAAGGGTAAGCCAGTTGAACCAGACACAGCAGAAGCTTAAGATCATCTCAGAAGAAAAACACCATCACTGAAAGATGGAGGGGAGGCTGGGTTATGAACCTTCCTAACAGATGCACATGGGAACTTCCTTCTCCGCACGTGTTTATGGGCTGTTCTAGCATTGAGCTAGTTCAGTGGTTTTCAACATGTGGTACATGGACCCCTAGGGATCCTCAGACTATGTCTAAGGGGTCCACGAAAGGTTGTCATTACCATAGACCTGCAGGGGTGCTCAAACAATTTTTATAGTGGCAATGCTGATGATGGAAACCATGTATTTGGTATTTGTTATTACTACTTCAAGCCAGAGAGTGTGGCAGCACTCCCAAAACCCCTAGTTCTAGAACCACTGTGGACCAACCTGTCGTCTGCGGACCCCTGGCAGTCAGACTATGTCTAAGATTTCCAAAGGGGCCCACACCTCCATTCAAAAATTTTTTAGGTGTCCACAAATGGAAAAAGGTTGGAAGTCACTGAGCTAGTTAATCCGGAAGTATAAGCAGATCCAACTTCAGTCAATGGTAGCCCGCCATTCTAGAAAAGCACGTGCTCTTGGTGAGCACCACAAATGCATGCAAGAGCAGAGAAACTCCCCAAAATGCCCTTGACTGAGTGGCTCACAAAGGAAAAGAGCCAATTACTGCTAAAAGCTAATAGAGTTTTTCCTTTAGCTGAAGCAAAAGAGGCTTATGCTTTTTGTATTGAAGGTCACAGGTTCAATCCCTGCTGACAACCAGTATGGGAGAAATAAAAATAATAAATAGTCAAAAAGGGATAAGAAAAGTGGCTACTGGCCACATTTTGATGATTAGAGATGGTAATAAATAATAAAAGAAAAGTCCATGAAAATATTTTGGTCAAAACTTCAAAAAATTTCAGCCAGCTTAATTGATAATACAATTTGTAATAACACTTTATTTATTTTTGTTAAGAGATTTAGACTATTCCCAATTCCCCTCAACCTTGCCTTTATTATTAGTCTGCTTATCTTCCAAAAAGATCATCTAAACTACACTTCTATAGGGAATGCGATTCTTAGCAGTGTAGGGCTTTGCAATTATCCAGTTCTGAATGAACTTGTTGTTAAAACATTTTTTTAAGTCTAATGAAAACATTAGAACAATTCCTAGCAGCAATAGTTGTCATTAAATCAATAGCCTGTGTAAGTCCATTATACTGATATTTGACACAAGCTGCTGAAGGTCTGCTAACAATGGGGGCATACTGAAGTATGCCCTCGACTAAGCATATTTCAGGCAAGATAAAAATCTGTTAACTCTACAGTATCTAAAACTTACCAATAAAATAAGCAGCTCACTGAAATGTTACTGTATCTTCTACTAGGATCTACTAGTTATATGGGCTTTGGAACCAGACCATTCCTTAGGGGTACAGTGGAATTCTCCTCTATCACAGCTGTGTTCTAGCATCAGCTAGAAAAGCTTTCTGATTATTTAACCACCTAGCTCATAAAGCACATATAGCGATTTCATAACAAAATGCAGCTAAGCTTGAAGGGTTTGCTCCTACTCCCATTTAAATCAATGGGAGTTTTGTCATTGATTTCAGTGGAAGCAAGATCTTTCCTTAAGTCCCTGGAAAAGGAAAGTTCTCACCAAAGAAAAAGAGAATCTCTGTGTGCAAGTGTAGTAGCTGTCAGGATCAAGAAACAAAACTAGACTGATTTCCTCATACAAAAGCAGACTTTATTTTGGTAGGTCCCTTGTAAATACCATCACACTACAAATGTCAAAATTATTTAAAGGCCTAGGGCTCTTATGCAATACATATTTTAATGTCTCACTTGTGGGCTGTAAATATGGCTTCTATCCTCTTGTGGACTCCTATGGGATGGTTCAAAAAGGATCTCATTCTCTATTACTACAGAGTTTTGAGTCATTTCAATAGAATCCTATAGGTTTAATCACTGTTAAAAACTATGGAATTTTACAAACTTGGCTCCACAAGGCTAGAATGAATGGCTAGTTAGAGGGAAAAGTGTGTCAGAGAACAATGACTCCATGTAACATTTATCCTAATTTCCCCTCTGTGTGTTTGTTTTTTTAATGCAAGGTGAAGGTGGGGAGTGTGTATGCACAGTAGGTGAAGGGGAGGTGAAACCAATGGTAGGATATCAACTTTATGAGCCATGCTGCCAGAGCTGAAGAAGACAGTCCAGGGAGGCTGAAGGAGTGTGAATCTGGGTTCTGTGTTGAGATCCAGCCATCTCCGGTGTCTCTGCTTTCCTCTCCTTTCTCAGACCATGATCTCACCAAGACCGCACTGCCACAGGTTACACCTCCCAGCAGGGACCAAGAGTCTGACGAGGAGTTAAGCACATTCTGAGACAAGTCATCCCTTTCCCCACATACTAAGTCAAAGGTGTCTACATTAGGGTTTGTCTACAGCAGGAATTTTTAGCAAAAATTTCAACAGTGGAAGCATTAGTGTAGATAAGGGTCCTGCAGTCAGCAGTGTATTTAATACCTTGTCCTTTAGATCTGCTCCAAGCAGGGTTAGACACCAGTGCTAAAAAGCCAAGTAGCCAGTCTATACTAGAGCTCCCTCTATTGTTACCATCAGTGGAACTACACTCGTAGTAGCAAGGGTGGGCACTTTTTGCCAAAACCCTAGTGTAGACAACTTCTGGGACAAAGGCCAATATCACTTACTGACTATGAAATTACCATAATGTCTAGCAAACAGGGTCATATGTGGCACACTAACTCCTTTAGACATCAAGCTTTAGACTTATTCTGTCTGAAGCATCTTAGATACTTTATTATTCTTTAACAAATGGTGAGTTTAGGGGATTTTTATGTCTGGAAGATTACCTACTTATACTCTACTGAACAGATTCTATAATGAGAACATACCATAAGTCTTCAGCAGAAGACATTCTTAGTTTCAGAATATGGTGGGACTGTTCCAATTTAACCAAACTGAAAAGCAACTTAGACAATAGAAACCATCTCAAATTCAGAACGGAAGATTAAGGATGAAAAGAGGACAGTATGCAGTCTTCTGGGAATGAAAAACCAGAGAAGGGATGAGGGGGGAGGGAAGGGGGATGATCTTGTTTATTCTAAGGAAAAAATTTGGGTTTTTTTCTCCCTCCATCATTTGGAATCTTTAAATCAAGACAGGATCTCTTACTAAAATATAGTATATATTCTAGTTCAATCACAAATTATGTGTCCGGAAGTGTGGAAGTTCAGGAACCAAGGCTGAGAATTTGTAACAGTACAAATAATATAGTACAAGTAGCCAGCAAAAGACGTTTACTTTAAGTTTCAGATCTGAGCACCATTTGTTTTATCCCAACAAATAAATTTATCAGCCACAGAACAGAATATTGCAACACAGTCAGACTACTAAGGCTGGGTCTACACTACCCGCCTGAATCGGCGGGTAGAAATCGACCTCTCGGGGACGTGACAATCGATCCCCGAATCGACGCTCTTACTCCACCAGCGGAGGTGGGAGTAAGCGCCATCGACGGGAAGCCGCAGAGGTCGATTTTGCCACCATCCCTACAGCGGGGTAAGTCGGCTGCGATACGCAAATTCAGCTACGCGAATAGCGTAGCTGAATTTGTGTATCTTAAATCGACCCCCCCCCCCCCCGTAGTGTAGATGTAGCCTTAGAGACCAGGTACAGGCTGTCCTCAGATCCCAGTTTAAAATCTCAAATACTTTTTTACAAGACCTCTGACTCAAGCAATAAGCATGAAAGGATTCCAGTTAATCAGATACGTATTTCTTTATTTAACTGTAACATCAGAAATGAAGCTTGCAGTACATTAAGAGACAGAATCTTTATTTAATTACAAGTTTGTTTTTTAAAAAGGCTATATTGTTGGTTAAGTAACTGTACTGAGTTTTTTGCATATGATTAAAGAGAGTGGTAAGATGTTCTCTCCTTCACTTTCTGTCCTGGACAATTGTGCAATATGCCAGTGTTAAAAAACTGCCATATTCCACCTCAGAGGTGGCTGCACATCAGCATTGTTTGAAGGTACTTCTTTTAAATCTAGATTGGTTTCTAGGCCACTATTAGATGTTTTGAGAAGAAAATTACGATATAAACTGCTCAGGACAGGGGTGCTGGAACAATCTGCATAGTGGGGGTGCTGAGAGCCATTGAACCAAACCGTAAACCCTGTATATGACTGAAACCACTTCAAACCAGGGGGTGTGGCAGCACCACTAGTTCCAGCATCTCTGACTCAGGAATTATATATTTTATACTGGATGGCTGCTTGAGGTGGGGATCATGTCTTTCTCTACTGGGCTGTAAAACACCCAGCACAGCTTTGTATATCATAAATAAAAATAGAAGATATTTCCAATATTATCTATAAAAGAAATTGCCTCGCCTACCTTGCTCTCATAAATAAGTAATCATAGACAAACTACATTTAAAACAAACAAACAAACCAAACAAAAAAAAAAAAACAACACCTTTGAGGTTGCAAAGTTTAACACTCATAAGTAAGGAAATGCCAGAATGAAGAGACCCATGAAAGAGGCTGTTGTCTGTAGAACCCCAAGCGCTTTGTTGCAGAAGTTGGAAGGTGTTTAGTGAATGAGGCAGGTGATTATAGGAAAAGAAAGAATGGTCTCATGGTTAAGCAGCTGAATGCTGCCCTGGAGAAGCGGATTCTACCCCTGCTTCTGCCAGAGAGTTCTTGCGTGATGCCGGGCAAGTCACTTAAACCTATCTTTTCTTGGGTGGCCACTGTGTGCTCCTCATTTTCTGCATGCTCAACGTGAGACCCTGGGGTTTGATTTTCAGAAGTACTGATCTCTCCCAGCTGCAAATGAGGTCAATGGGAGCTGTGCTTGGAACACAAAGAGCTATATAATAAGTACTCTGAAAAATGAGCTCCTAGACATCTAAATTGGGCACTCAAAATTAGTGGACACTTTTGACCTTAATCTCTCCATGCGTCAGTTCCCCATGTGTAAAATGGGGATAATACCACCCCCTCATCTCACTTCCACTCAAGGGTGTTTGAGCCTTCCCAAAAGTGGTCTAAAAGCAGCCCCCTGCCCATGTTCCCACTGCCTGGACCCCCCCACCCAGGGCAGGTGGAGGGGCCCAATCCCCACAGCTGTCTGCGTGGCTCTGTCTCCAATCTGGCTCTGGCCAGTGGGTGGGGCCTCAGAGACACAGTCCGGCCATAAGACAAGACCCGCACAGGGCCAGGCAGCTGTGGGGAGCTGCGGTGGACCCTCCACTGCCCATGGGGGCGGGGGGGGGCCTGAGGAGAGCAGCCCCTGGCCCATGTCCCCACCTCCCAGGCCCTCCACCCAGGGCAGATGGAGGTCCCTGGCTCCTCACAGCTGCCTGCGTGGCTCTTACCATGGCTGGGCTGTGGCTCCAAACCCCCACCTCTTGCCCTGAGCCAGGTCAGAGACAAAGCCGCACGGGCAGCTGTGGGGAGCTGGCATGGAGTCACAGACCCTCCACTTCCACCTGCCCTGGTGGGGAGTGGGGACATGGGCAGGGGGCTGCTTTTGGGGTCCACACAGCTCCCACAACTGGCTGGGCTCCCTGGTTGGGCTCCACCAGCTGCTGGCCTGGCTGGGCAATGAGGCCTCAGGGGGGAAGGAGATGGGGTCTGCCCTGGCAAAAAAAGTAAGGGCCTTGGCCCCTGGGATCCCCTTGTTCCAGCACCACTGCTTCCATTCCTGGTCTGTCTCTTGTCCCAACTGCATTTCAGACAGCTTTCTCTTTCTCAATATCTGAGTGGCAGAGGTGGGATCACTGAGAGCATAGCTGAGACAGTCTCCCTGCTCTCAGTTCCAGTGCCCAGCATTACAGTGATTCATAGCAGTTAGGTCAGCAATTGTAGGGAAAGTCCTGTTCAGCCCCTGCAGCCCTCAATTGGAGCATGCTCAGTGCAATTGCTGCAGAATTTAGTTGCCAAACTAACAAGTCTTAACTGAGCGCATGTGAACGGCAATTTTTCAAAGATGTACAATTTGGTCTTTATTTTTTTTAAAACCAGGAGCAGCAAAAGGCATATCCCTGAAACCAGGGTAAACCTCAGAGGCTCAGAGCCAAGTGTCAAGTTCCCACTGCAAAGCATGGGGACATTAAAGCTTCTCAATGAAAAGGCTGTAAAAAAATGTAACATGAGGGGAAAAAAGGGTTTTGCCTAATCTCATTCTTAGAAAGAGAACCATTTTTGCTGAAATTTTCCCCAAAATTTCAGCCTGAGGCAGGCATCTGGCATGGAAAATTTCAGCCCAAACAGTGAAAGTTTGGCAAAGTTATAAGGAACTGAAAACAGGATTAGTGGGAGATGTCGGGAAACATTACAGGTGACAGTGCCAGCTCTGTATGTAATAGGCAGCCCAAATATATTCCCACCCAGTTAAAATGATACAACTATCAAAGTTCAAAACAAACAGTTCTCAGAACAAAGAGGTTATTGGGCTTAAATAGACCTAATATTGGTGGACAGGTACTAATGCCTCAGCTCCCAATTTCTCTAATCACTGTGCATCTGTAGGCCGTTTCAGTCACTGCTCAGCCTGCCACCCTGGTTCGTTCTGCTGCTTGCAGAGAATGCAGGGTGGTATCTCTCAAAACTGTTGTGCTTGCACCACCCAAAGCTTTGTCAAGGGATCCTGGGACTGAGATATGGCTGCATCTGAAGCCCCAGCATTCATGAGGGAGGATTTATTTCAATATGTTGTTGAAACGATCTGATGTCAGGTTATTTGTCTCAGGGGGACACGTGTTTCTTGTAGTTTGTTAAGCCATCTGTTAAGAAATTCAGCCACTTGTCTCTCTGCTATGAGACCACAGATGGAGAGTTTTTCCCCTTGTGTGCACTACTGTCAATATATGCCAAAGCCTTGTTATTTGGAGCCAGGTGGAATCACCAACGAGACGAGAGAGCTTTGGATGAAAGGTGCAATATGGGTAGACCTGTATACAGGCAATACTCCTGAACAAAGCCAGGCTCTCTCTGCCTAGTTCAGTGGCGTTTTAAATGCCTCCATGCTACCTCTCAAGCATGCCAAACCTCCCTTCCTGCTCAGCACCAAACTGCAATTTCGGGAGGAGCTGCTCCGGAGACACTGTTTTCAGAAGTGCCAATTTAGAGCTGTAATAGACGATAGAGCTGCAGGATGCAGGAACATAGGCAAGGTTGTATGATTTAAAGGGCTAGGGAGGGGATCGGATGGCTGAAGAAAGTGACAAGAGGCTGTGGAGCCTCTCTTATCTGCTGGTTTGAATCTCTTCTAGGCTGGTAGTGACTGAAGTATCAATGCCAGATGATACTGTTTGGTGGCTTGCGTGCAAGGACAAGGGGTCTATGCAGGTACAGAAAAATATGAAATTCTAACAATTCAGAGTCTCCCTGTAGAGATTCTGCTGCCTTCAACAGGATCTAAGCTAGCACTTGGTTAAAAATTAAGACTCTAATCCTGCAAAGAAAATGGTATCTGCAGAAAGATGAATACAGCACTAAGAGAGGTACTAAAATCCCCCAGTCACTTTAAAGGGCTATTAGTGCTAAGTGTCGATAATGTTACCTTTACATGGCTGATTCTCACACCATAAACAACCAGCTAACATCTCCCCAGTGCGGCTGGGTGCATCCACCACACCCCGGTGTGGAGTTCCTAAGGAAGGATGTTGTATAGAAAAGTGCAGTTTGGTCTGAATGGTCTCCCTTTCTTTCACCATATCTTAGACAGGGAGGTTTAGCCACCATAGAACATTATTTTTTAATGTAAAAAATAATGGCCATCCTCTTCCTGCCCTGGAGCACCATGGGGACTGTAGCCCTTCATGGAATTTCCCAGGTGGACTGGCCCTTTAAAAGAGTCCTGGTATCCTCCAGGAAGAAGAAAGTAAGCAGCTACCAGCAAAGTTGCTGGACCTCCCTCCACACAGCAGAGACAAGATTTTGAGAGTGATGAGTGCTCAGGAAAGTTGGTCAGAAAAATGCACAAAAACCAGAAACAAACATTTCTAAAAAAAGTTAGCAAAATTGCCCCCATCCCAGCTCCATTTCCTGACCATCTCTAGCACTCAGCACCTCTGGAAATCAGGCTGCTTTTATAGAGAACTGATGTTTAGAGGGCCTATGTATGGCACCTACGTTTGAAAACTTGGGCAGAGTTTTTAATCTGTGAAATGTCAAAGTATAAGAACGCAAAAAATCCCAACCCAAATCAACCAACCACTAACCTCCACAAAACACCTCTTGATCTCGCTCTCCCTCCACATTGTTACTGGAGAAGGTTAGTAGCAGCAGCAACGCCAGACGAAGCAGAACCATTCCCATAGTCTCTACCTAAGGAAACAAGCAATAATCATCCTCAGCACTTCTATAGGCAGCTTTTTATTAGGCCCAATTCTGAAGGTGATCAGCCCCTCACAAAATCAGATCCCTATATCTTTACACATGGTACAAATATTGAGCAAGGTCCCAGGTGTGCAATGAGATGCCTGCAAACAGACACTTCAGTAGGATGGGGGGGGGGGAAGTGTGCAGGGGTCCTTCCACATTGCTGGATTGGAGCCTAACTGGGGGGGGGGGGAGTCACATTCTTCATTATAACAGTTTATAAAAAGAAGCCCCAAGTTACAGAAATCATCACTATTTCTGCCAAAATTTAAATATATACAGGTATGTAAACAGAAGTAACATTTTAAAAATACAGCTATTTAATGATATTTGTACATTGTTATGTCTCTAAAACTTAAAACTCTATAGCTAATGCAGCTTAGGGGACACAGGAGTGGGAGGCCTTATATAGAGCAATACTTCCTTTTTTAAAACTAAAATTGGACTGAAGCATGGGCAGGGGGTATAATAGGCCTTTGCCTTCCCTGGCAGCCGGCACTGAGGGACACCTGGACCGCAGTGGCCACGCCCCTTCCCTGAGGCCTCCCCACCCACCGCCTGCTGCTATTGCTGCCTGCCTACCTGCACTCCACCTCCCCCAGGTCCCTGCTGCTCAACATGTTGCTTCTCTTTGGGGGCGGGGGAGGGAGGACGGATGCTGCTAGCAAGCAGCGCGTGGGGGAGTCTGATGGGAAGTGAGGCGGCTCAGCCGGGCACTAGGGCCACGGGCTCGGCGCTCGAGCAGGAGGAAGCAGCTCGGCTCAGCCCAGCGCTCTGGCCGGGTGTGTGTGTGGGGGGGGTAACTCGACTCAACCCAGTGCTGGGGCTGGCCTGGCCCAGTGCTGGGGGAGGGCAGCTCAGACTGGTGCTTGGGCAAGAGAAGTGCAGCGCTCTGGGGTGGGGTTGTGGGGGGAAACGACTTGACTCAGCCCGGCGGCTCGGCCCAGCGCTGGGAGCAGCCTAGTGTGGTGCTCGGCTTGGCGCTGGGGGGACTGTCCCAGGGTGGTGGGGACATCATTGACAACTTTGGCATCCAGACAGTTGTAAAAGCAGCACCAATGGGATTTTAATCTGCCAAATGCACATCCTGCCATCACCCTACAGCTACTGAGCATGTAGTTGAACCGTCTTTTGCCAAGCCCTCTGAAATCAGGGCTTGGTTTCACAGGCCATGCCAAAAAGGGTGTATGTGGGGCCCCCTAAAATAACAGTGGGGACAGTGATTTCATCCATAATGCCAGTTGGTGGTAATAATATCCCAGCTTGACCATGAAGGTAGAGGCCTGATCTTAGGAAAACTCTCGCATCATGCACCTGGCCAGTAGATCCCATGTTTGTGTCCATGAACCTGCCTCTGTAGTAGACTAGGGCCTGAATAATGATGGAGTAGGACCCTTTTCAGTTTATGTACTCATGCTCCTTGTGGAGAACAACCTATAGGCACGTGAGCACTAGCCGCAGCGCAGGTGGGAGAGCCCAATCTCTCAAAGCTGGCAGTTATTTCAGGAATGTTCTTTTTGCCTGCCACCTTTGGGTAAATCATAGTCCTTATCACCGCACAAAGTCCACTACCAGAACCCCTGCAGTTGACTTGCCAGCACCAAACTGGTTAACCAAGGACCTGTAGCAGTCTGGGGTAGCCAGCTTCCAAAAGGCAATAGTAATTTGTATCTGGACCAGCATGGCCTCTATTATGCATGTGCCCTGATGCTGGAGAAATTCCTGGAACTGTGTGATCAGCTGTCTGCTTCTTCATGCAGAAGTTTTGGACCCATGGTTGGTCATCAAAGGTCCATATGACAATGTGATCCCACCAGTCTGTGCTTGTGGCCCTGCTCCAGAAGCAGCCATCTACACAATGGGGAATCTGCAGTTATGGAAACAGGCATGAGCAGCATCAGCTGGGTCATGGCTGCTGTGTCTGTATCCCGTCCAAGAGGTATCTTCAATAGGACAAAAACTGCCACCACAACATGCATCTCACAGTTGCATTGTCTGATTCCCAGAACAGGAGGGAAAGCATGAGCAGGAGAAGTTTTTCCACCAGTGCTGAATCCATGTGACTGACTCTAGTTGCAGGGAGCATGAAAACCCAAAAATGGCTTGGCCAGTTGTATTGGTGGGCTAAGAGCACTTCCAGTCAAGTGCTGTGGGCTGGACAAACAAATGCTCCCACAATACATCATGAACAAGACCTAAAGTAGCTACAGTTAACATGTGCCTCCAGAACCAGCAAAGTCAAACTCATGTCTGCGTAGTGCATTGTGGATGGGCATGGGTATGAAGCTCATATAGCAATGTGGTGTGGATGCTCAAGCATGAGCTTAGAAAGAATGGGTTTGCAGGTGCAGGTCCCCTAAACCCAGGTTGACTATGTACTGGAGATATACCCACTAGCTAGACCCAGCCTCTAAGGGCAGTTCAGTACAGGGGTCTACAGATAACCACATTATTGTAATGCCTTTGGACTGTTCTCTGGCCAGCAAACCTCAGACCTATATTCTCCTGCTGCAGCTACTGCTGGCCCCCTGCCAGCACAGGATGTTTCTCTGTCCACCATCTCCAGCCCCTAGGCTGCTGTCTTTGGCCTGTGGCTCCTGCACTAAACCACTAATGCAGTCTCTGGGTATCTCCAGAGCCTAATCACCTCTGACTTCATGTACTTCCCTTTCCTGTACCCTGAAGGTCAGAGCTCTCTGCTGGCTGGATGTTGAGCTGGGGCTAACACAGTGCCTAGTAATAAGCCCACAGGTTTGTTACAGATGTTTTGATTGAGCACATCTGCTAGGCAGCCTACGGCAGGGCTATCTGGCTTGCTTTTAAGGCTGCCTCGCCTTAACAGAATCCCTGGGAGACAGAAGCAGCTGCATTTCTGCTTGACCTTTTCTAGGTTGAATCCTCCCTGTGTCACAGCTGCTTTTATGGGCACAGTAGATGTGCCATTTGTAGCCACTGCAGAGAATCTAGCCCACTGTATAGATAAAAGCTTACCTGTGTTAGATGCAGTGTTGTCGTAACAGTGTCAGCCCCAGGATATTAGAGAGAAGATGGGTGAGGTAAACTTATAGTGAGCCAACTTCTGTTGATGAAAGAGACAAGCTTTTGAGCTTACATAGAGCTCTTCTTCAGGTCACGTGTGTAACCAGAGAACCAAGGCTGGAGAGGGCCAAATGTTGAAAGCAGCAGAAGGTGATGCCTGCCGGCTCTCAAAGCCAGAGAAATGAAGGCAAAGGGCAAGAAAGAGCTGAAAGCTGGAGAAATGGGGCACGGTGAGAGATGCTGGGGTCCTCTTGATGTACTGTTGGGGCTATGGTTGTGTAACCCACACATCTCCTGGGTGTGGTGTCTTGTCCCCTCTAGTGGCACCAAGGCCACTTAGAGATTAATGAGTCTGCCACCAGGGCCGGCTCCAGGGTTTTGGCCGCCCCAA
Organism: Trachemys scripta elegans; assembly: GCF_013100865.1. Lineage (NCBI taxonomy): Eukaryota > Metazoa > Chordata > Testudines > Emydidae > Trachemys > Trachemys scripta. The sequence goes on from NC_048299.1 coordinate 18,050,900, forward strand.
GCAGCCAAACAAACAAACAAAAAAAGCCGCAATCGCAATTGCGATCTGCGGCAGCAATTCAGCGGGAGGTCCTTTGCTCCAAGCAGGAGTGAGGGACCGTCCGCCAAATTGCCGCTGAACAGCTGGACGTGCTGCCCCTCTCCTAAGTGGCTGCCCCAAGCACCTGCTTGGTAAGCTGGTGACTGGAGCCAGCCCTGACTGCCACAGCCTTAGCTAAAGCACATGTGGCTTTTAGCTCATGCAGTAGATGGTCATGCAGTTAGCTCCAGAAGTCCCAGGTTTGATCCCGCCTGCCTACACCAGGGGTCTGCTGGCATTACAGTTATAGGACTTGGCGTTTGGACTTGTTCTCTTACGGTTTAGGTGCATGGGAGTGTTGTAGTAAATTAACCCCCCCCCCTCAACCCCCAGGACCATAGTACTCAGAAAGACTATTTGAACTATTTCTGGGGACTCTGAAGGAGGCAAACTGAGGCAGGTCCACTTGCAATGTGGCCTGCCACAGGAGGAGGCTCCAGTCAGGGCCTCCCTTTGACACTAACGCCCCTCTCTTTTTCCATCTCCATCATTTTCTTGCCTTTCCCTTTATTTTTCCATTTTGAAAAAGGAGGCAGGGGAGGGAGAAGAGGAGGGGCAAGTAATGACTGGGGGGCGGGGGGGGAATGTTCAGTCCAAGTAAGGAAAATTTAAGGAAAGTTTGGGGGGGAAATGAACATTTCCCACATGCATTTGGATTAACAAAAAAACAAAACCAAAAATTCAAGGGAGACCAAAGTTCTGGCTGCAAATTTGCAACCTGCTCTTTACCAGGCTAATGAGCAGCAATAAGGCAACTTCTGGACAGCAGCCCTCAGGAAGCAGCACTCTCCCTGAATTCACCCCAGGACAGCGGGTGTGAATCAGATCACCGCACAGTTAAACACTGCTGCTAACAGATGCCTTACAGTGTAGGACTAAAGTTTAGAAAGCATCGCATGGAACCAAAGCCATAAGCTGGATACTATAATGAAAATGTACAATCGAGAGACAATGCTCTAAGGCCTCTTGATCACTACGGCCCTAATCCTGCAAACTGAACTCAGTGGAGTTGCTCATATGCACAAGCATTTGCAGCATCAGCGTTTTTTGTTCCATGCTAAATTCAAAAAGGCTTGGTTAAAATTACATGAAGATACTAGCACCATCAGTCCTTACTTTATCCGAACCAGTTTATCCATCCCTAGTATACAGTATAGAATAACATGCTTAGCGTGGTCAGTGATGCATAAACTTGATGGGGGGTGGCGGTGGGAGATTCCCTTTGCATTCTATTCACAGCCAAGTTTCAAAACAACTCAGGCTGCTGCCTCAGAAACCAAATAGGCAATTTTCCAAACCTAAAAGTCAGCAACAAACTACAGTGTAAATAGAGATTTAAAACAAAAACAAACTACCTATGGCTAGAACACGCCTTAGGCTCCAAAAGTACAGATCTTTCCCTGACATTTCCTTGACCTGAAAAATAAAATTTGTGATATTGCCTTTACAACTGATCAGTGCAGAAATAAGAAGAACCACCTCAGGACAATTCCAGGGTGTAATGGCACAGCACTCACCGTCACAGCATCACCTGATGGTTGCTCCGGGAATTAGCTCAGTCCAGCTCCAGAGGCTCCTCTGCGGGTGGTGTCTTGCCCATTGTCTGCTCTACTCTGCAGTTTTGCACCCACGTTGCTCCCCCGCTCAGCACTGCCCACTACTTCTTTCTCACCCCCCCCTTCCAGGGGTCATAGCAGTCCTTTGGCTTGCACCCACTGCAGGGGCCAACTACAACCCGAAGTCTAGCCCCTCACTTCAGGAGCAAGTTACAGTCTGTATTGGCTATGCTCCTCTGCAGCCAGGTGCAGTGCAAGGGGGGACCCAGGCCTACCCGCTACTCTGGGTCCCAACCCAGGGACCCTCTAGTGGCAGCCTTTCTGCCCTCCTTCTCTCCCCTTGTCTGCCTATTGTCCCTGGGCCACTTCCCCTTACACCTTCTTGGCCCTTTCTGACAGGGGCCTGCAGCCTAGCAAGTAACAGGCCAGAGCTCACCCTCTGCTCCCCTGAGCCTGCCCAGCACTGCTCTATCACCAGTGCTATCCCTGGGAGCCAGTCCTCCTCCCTTGCTTGTCAGGGAGAGATTCCCCTCTGCTCTCCTGGGCAGCTCCTTATATCTGGGCTGCCCCAGCCACTGCTTCCTAACAAGCCTCACCTTAATTAGCTGCAGGTTTCCACCGTCTCCCTGGCTGCTTCTGCCCCACCCCCAGCTGGAGTGTGCCACCTGCACGACTACACAGGGCCACCAGCAAGTAGTTTAGTTTACTTTAAATCTTTCAGGCAGAACCAATGCAAATTTGTAATGAAATAAAGAGATGCATATGAGGGAACAGATGAAAATCCATGATGTGATATTGCCTGTTTTTTCCAAATACATGTAAATCTATGGCAGCATGCAAATAATAATCATTACACAGTACAGTTTGCAGGTGCGTTATTCAAAGGACATTCTGGGTATGTTAATATATGATATGGTGGGGTGTACCTAAGGCTTACATAAACTTGATGCAGAATTAAATACAATTCTTCACAAGTTCAAAGACGCAGTTCCTCCTCATACCTCAAAGACCATGCAAAACGTACCTCATCAGTACGATGCCTTGTTCAATGACAATGAAAAGCCTTCAAAAGATAAAAACGTGGATATGATTGCAGAATTCTCTCATCATGAGCAGGGGGCAGTGATAGTATATATTGGTCACACCCCCTTTCCCCTAGAGCACATGCTATAGATGGAAGAGCCAGATAAAAGGGGGCAGCCCAACTCAGATAGGGCTGGCTGTAGAGGAGGAAGGATGTGGACTGCAGACTCCTGTAGAGGTACTTGTGATGCTCCAGGTAGCAGAGCATGTGGACTTGGACTACGCCGCAGATGACTTGCTGACTGCAGAGACTGACAGAGAAATTAAGCTGCTGCCAGCTGAGGAGGTATTCAGGATGCAACTTGTAGCAGGAAGTGACTCAGGGAAGGTGGTAGAGGCTGATGCCTGAACCCCTAATGGGCAGGTCCCTGGCTTCATGGGGCCCTGGGTTGGAACCTGGTGGAGAGGATGGGGCTGGGTTCCCCTACCATAGGCCCCCAGGCGTGGCTGCTGTCTGCTCTATGTCCCAGCCCAGAGGCTTATGGGCCATGGATTGCTTGTTTGTTTTGCTCTGCCCATGGGCTACAGACGGATAGATGTTCTGCCCTGTCCAGGGGGCCAGAACTCCAGTTGTGGTTGTTGGTCCCAGCCCGGAGGCTGAGGGGTTATGGACTGTTTGTTTACGCAGCCCTGCCAGGGAATTGGAGCCTACCTTGTTGCAACTCCCTGAACTAGCAAGAAATCCTGATGATTGGGTGATGGGGTGTTCCAACCCTGAACTGGGCCAATGGGGTGGCCCAGCTTGGCACTTGGAGCCCCCATCACAGACGGAATAATTTTCTACATTGATCAGCTCAATGATATTTTTGCACCTGTAACACATTTCCTCAGAAGATAACAGTACTTTATGAACAATAGCTAACTGAGGGTGGTCTACAATGGGAACTTACATCGGCATAGTTACGTTGCTCAGGAGTGTGAAAAATTCACACCCCTGAGCAATGGAGTTAAGCCAACCTAACTCCTGGTATAGACAGCGCTAGCTACCCCCTCTCAGGCAGGTGGATTGCCTATGTCGATGGAAGAACCTCTCCCATTGGCGTAGGTAGTGTCTACACTGAAGTGTTAAGTGTAGCATTTCAAGTGTTGACCAGTCCTAAGCCGCATAGCAACCTTGTGAGGTAAGTAAGGGATATATCCCGATCATTCTTCCAGCCAGTGAAGTGCAACCGTCTATGGGATGGAACATTAAAGCTGTTTCAAGAATACAGCAGTGGTGCAGGATGAAAAAAATGAATGAAGGTATCATATGAAAGTTCTTTAGATCAGGACACCAGAACTAACCATTTTACTTTTACAAAAAACACAGGAACGATGGAATTTCTAGATTGGATCGGACTCATGGTCCCTCTAGTACAAAACCCCTGCTCTGATAGTGGCCAGTACCAGATGGTTCAGAGAAAAGTGCAAATTATTTTCACTTTTGATAAACATTTTCACATTAAATGATAATAATCAAAACTAAAATATTTCAAATTCTATCAGCAAAAAGGGGAGGAGTAAAAAATGTGAATAAGGTGGGTTTTTACCCATCAAAACTATTCTCTTTAATTAAAAAAAAAAAAGAATTTTGTGCACCTTTTTGAACAAAATGAAATTGTTTTCATTTATTTCTAATTCTTTTGAGACGTACGCTTTTCTCTTTTGACAGCCTTTATTTCTGTCCCATTCACTGGCTGTATTTCTGACCCACTTTACAGCCATGCGTCTTGGCTGCTTTTCCAACCACCGCTGTGTAATGATCTGGGGTTCATTAAACAACAAACCAGCGAATGAGAAAGGAAAAAACTTTTATTTAAAAACAAAACAAAAAACCCCCCTAGAGAATGTCCATGGTAAAGTGCTGTACACAACTACACTTTGTTTTCAGCCTCCTGCTTCCAGGGCATGTCTCAAAATTCCTATACTCAAATATTGTCCCTTATGAGAGAAGCTCTCTAAATTATCTAGCAAATCTAGATCTACGTTTTCCCTCCTTGAAAAAAGTCAGCTCTTATATAAACAACTATCTAATAACAACCCAACTAGCACAGTTCCATAAACCATCCATATACCCAATGTGTCAATTACCTAGATGTGAGAAGTTACCACCACACCACTCCGGAGTGAGCCTTTACCACTCCCTTCTCCAGGCAGTTTCAGACATCTGAGCCATGTCTACACTAGTGCGCTTACAGCGGCACAGCTGTACTGATGCAGCTGTGGCAGTGAAAGATCGCTCGTGTAGCTGCTCCATGCCGATGGGAAAGAACTCTCTCATTGACATCATTAAACCACCTCCAATGAGCAGTGGTAGCTATGTCGGTGGGAGAGCATTTCTCACTGACATAGTGCTGTCCACACTGGCGCTTCTCTCGGAGTAACTTATGTCACTCGGGTTGGTTTGTTCCCCCCCCACACACACACACACACCTGAGAGACATAAGTTATACTGACAAAAGTGCTAGTGTAGACATAGCCTGAGTCTTTCAGGACATTTGATCTCCCTCTTTGATTTTTCACAGTACTGTGTCAGCTTTTCATTAGAGTCTTTGTTACTTGCCAGTTTCTCCTTTGTCTGTTGATGATAAACGATCCATTTGTTGGTAAATGCCAGAGTTCACATCTACTGTGTCAGCGTTTTGGAACTTTCTGGAATTATTCTTTGATTCCTTCAGTTACACTGAAATGTGTCCCCTCGTCCTGTCTGGACTACATAAGACTTTGAATGCAGCAGTTCTTTAATGGTCCCCTTTGTTCCCAAGCATTAGCGGTGTGTGATTCCTCAGGCACCCTCTATCACCTGATTAAGAGAAGGAAGGTCATGGGCCCTTTTGTCAAAATAATTTCTGCTTCCACTTCTGATTTTTCTTTCATCTTCCATATGGTTTAATTGTCCTGAGATTTTTGGCAAGTTATCAGTGATTGATAAATTAGATCTGATCCTTCTTCCCATTAACAGCTGAGCTGTAACACTATTCTCCAAAGGTAAACTGCAGTAAACTAATAAAAATTTATGGAAATCACTCCCACTATCAAAAGTCTTTTTCATAAGGTTCTTTACTGTCTGTATAGACCTGTCCACAAGTCTATTCAAGGGGGTAATTTGGATCTGATGTTTTATAACAAAAATCCCAATTTTAATTGCCTAAAATCTGTGCTGGAAAATTGTGGCTCACTATCACTAAAGAAAAAACAATGAGGAATCCTTGTGGCACCTTAGAGACTAACAAATTTATTTGGGCATAAGCTTTTGTGAGCTAAAATCCACTTCATCAGATGCAGTAAGTGAAAAATACAGTAAGCAGTGTGTGTGTGTGTGTGTGTGTGTGTCTATATTTTACAGCACATGAAAAGATGGGAGTTGCTTTACCAAGTGTGTGGGGGGGGTCAGTGCTAACGAGGCCAATGTAATTAAGGTGGACCTTGCCCATTCCCAACAGTTGACAAGAAGGTGTGAGTATCAGCAGAGGACAAACTACTTTTTGTAGTGACCCATCCACTCCCAGTCTTTATTCGGGCCTAATTTGATGGTGTCCAGTTCGTAAATTAATTCCAGTTCTGCAGTTTCTCGTTGAAGTCTGTTTTTTGAAGGTTTTTTGTTGTTGAAGAATTGCCACTTTTAAGTCTGTTATTGAGTGTCCAGGGAGACTGAAGTGTTCTCCTTCTGGTTTTTGAATGTTACAATTCTTGATGTCTGATTTGAGTCCATTTATTCTTTTGCATAGAGACTGTGGTTTGGCCAATGTACATGGCAGAGGTGCATTGCTGGCACATGATGGCATATATCACATTGGTAGATCACTAAAGACTTCATTTGGATTTCCATGTCTGGAAAATATTCCCTTCATGATGGCTATCACTGACTCACTACTAGCACTGTGCAATGTACAAATTTCTGAATACAGAGAATACTCATCTGTGTCTATTAAATAATCCTTTGATTGCCAGGTAAATAACTCAGTACCTACCGCCTCATAAGGCCTTTGAGGAACTGGATGAGGTCTCGGCAACTCTGCCTGTTGACATGGCTTGTATTTCAATCATGAAAAGTAGTTTCCTACAGCATTATTAATGTTGTGAGTGATCCACGGCTAATACATCACCTCTCATGCTCATTGTTTGCACTTCTCAATTCCTAAATGACCATTGTGGATCTTCCACAGCATTTCTTTCTAAAGGCTGCTTGGAATTACCTTTCTGCCCCTGAAAATCACCCCATCTATCACAGCAAGTTACAATAGTCTCTTATACTTGGATAGCTACTGCTTATTTCTTCATGACAATTTTTTAAGGATCCCCAATGATTTGTCTTTTTCTCTGTCCCCTCTTATTTGTTGCAGTTTTTTGTTCGCCACGGGAATTGACTTTACAATCAAAGCTACATAGGCTTGCATCTCTATCTCTGAGGTCTTCTCTGGTTTCATAGTGGGACTCACCACTCTGGAATGTGCACCCGCAGTAAACGTGAATTTACTGGGCATGTAGATCACAATCAAATAATATTTTTTGAGTTTCATCATCATTCTTTGAATGCTTAAGATACAGCCATTCCGTGGTTGGCCAGACAATGCTACAAAATGTTTGTGGTCTGTTTCAATATCTACTATCTGGCTGTAAATATTATTGATTGAATTGTTCACAGGCAAGCAATATTCCTAAAAGCTACTTCTCAATCTGTGTGAATCTGGTTTCCTCAACAGTCAGTGATTTGGATGCATCCACCACTGGTTGCCAATAATCATTTTGTTTCTGTAAAATCGTTGCACCTAACACAGACTGTGAAGCATCTGCTGAAATTTCAATAGGCCTGGCCGGTGTGTAAAACTTCAACACTGGCTCTTGCATTTGTTGTTTCAAACCCATGATCCCTCCTGTTCTGCACCCTAGTACTTTTCCTTTTTTATTTTCTAGGCTTTTCCTCAGAGGTATGAATTTTCCAAGATAATTAACCATACCCAGGAATCTTTGTACCCAGTCAAAGAAAGATGTCCGTGGCATCATTTCAATGGCTGAAACCTTCCTCTTATCAGGTTTGACACATTCAAAAGTCAGTTCGGTAACACCTGAACCACATTTCTCCCTATTTAATTTCAGATTTGCAGCTCTCACTGCTTGAATTCTACAATCATGCTCCTCTTTAGTTGAGCCCCAGATGATGATGTCATTCATTGAGGTGTCAAAACCATTAATATGTTCATAGATCATATGTATGGTTTTGTGGTACACATCTGGTCCGGAAGCTATGCTAAACGGTAGGCATAAGAATCTGTATCTTCCAAATTGGGTGTTAAATGTGCATAGTTTTGAGCTTTCTTCAGTTAATTTTAGCTACCAAAAACCTAAGGAGGCATCCAATTTTCTTAAATATTGTGCATTCCCAAATTGAGCCATAATCTCTTCTCTGGTTGGCAGTTTAAAATGTTCTCTGTTTATAGCTTTGTGGAGGTCTCTTGGATCTAAGCATGTGTAGCTTAGCCATTATTTTTCTCCACAATACTAGGGAGCTTGCCCATTCTGTTGGCGCCTCAATTTTTCATATTAGTTGCACTGTTTCCATCCTTGCAACCTCAGCCGTGAGGTCATCACAGAGTGAAAATGGCACCTTTCTACATGGATGGTAACTGGACAGACCTGCTTGTTTATCTGGATTGTATGGTCATCCCGACAGCAACCCAACCCTTGAAACAGGTCATTTTATTCCCAAAGAAATGCCTCAGAGCCAGGTTCAGCATGATCTGGGAGTGAGAGCACCCATTTTACCAGACTGGGGTTTTTCATGGATGGCCAGGCCTAAAACTGGTGCCACCTGCTTTGGTGCTATAACAAACTGGAGTCTGCACACGGCGTTTTTATATTTGATGCTAGCAATGCACCTCCTTTCAATGGTATATTTGTTCCAGAATAACCAGTGACTTTTATTTTTGTTGGTCCCAGTTTTGGTCTTCGTTTCAGTCTCTCATAATCTTGTTCAGAGAGAATATTGACCTGAACTCCTATATCTAGTTTGAACAGAATAATTGTTTTCTTCACTTTCATTGGCAGCATCCAGGCCCTCTCTTCAGTTTTTTTTGCTTGATTCCAGCTCATTTACCTAAAATCCTCAACCGGGTTGTCATCAACTGAATGCACTTGACTTTTCTGCATTTGGGATCTGCAGCATCTTGCAAAAAGATTATTTTTTTCTATCTTTATGTTACCCAAAGGCAAACCACTGTTGGGGGCAATGCTGCAATCTACACGTTCACATAACCATCTGTACCCAGTCTTCCCATTAGCAGTTGCTTTCATAGCAAGCGGTTCCACTTTTTGATTTGATCTTTTTTGGCTATAGTCTTTTGTACTTAGTACGTGGATAACCCCTTCTGGTGAACTCAGCTCTTTGATTTGTGCTTTGATAGCTTTTTCCAAAGTTAAATCTCCGTCATGGAGCAGTCTGTCTCGTAACACATCGTCTTTAATGCAAATGATTCTATCTCTGACCAGAGACTGTTAACTAACCACAGTCACAAATCCTACTGAGTCCCCTTAATTCTGTGACATAGTGCCCTATGGTATCATCAGCTTTTTGAATGCATGTAAAAAAATTCTCTCACAGGTCTCATTTCTTTTTGGCATGCAATGTTCCTCTGATTTGGTCAGTATTTTACTTAACTTCATGTTTTCACCTTCTTCAAACTTAAAGTTGTTATAAATATCCAGGCTTCCTCCCCAGTAACAGGCAAATAGATTGATTTCACTTGCTCCCTTTTCCTCTGGTTTCAGTTTCAAACACAGGAATTACTCTCACAATTACTGCAGCCTCTTTCTCATTCGGCACCTCTGACACCATGTAATGACTTTGGGGTTTATTAAATAACAAACCAGTGAATGAGGAAGGAATACGTTTTTATTCAAAACAACAAACCTAGAAAGCATCCAAGATAAACTGCTATGCCCTTTGTTCTACACATGCTATGCCCTTTGTTCTACACACACATACCCCCACTGCTTCCAGGAAATGTTTCAAACTTCTTATGGGACAGTATTATGAATATATGAGGGAGCCTCTCTAAATTGTAATCTTTCACAAACATATCTCTACACACTGCACATTAAGCAGAGATTTTGATTAAGCTGTCCACAGGGATGCCTGGATCTTTTTCCTGAGTGGTTGCAGGTGATTTAGAATCCAGCAATATATATGAGTAGTTCAGATTGTCTTCCAATGTATGTGACTTTGCGTTTGTCAATGGTGACTGTTATGGAAAGACCAAGTGATCTTTAATGGCCACCTGTGGCCAGAACATCAATTTTGCACCTTACCAAACAACAAGACATCCACCATAACAGTGCCTTCTAACATCACGGTGGAACAGTGGCTCAGTATTAACCCAGAAGGATGGCTGTGATTAGAAAACCCAAACAGACAAAAAACATCAACCAAAGAAGAGATTTCAACACAAATCTCCAGTGCAGACAACTTTCAGTTATTGCTCTCCCCCAGATTAAGAGAAGGCCAGTAACATCCCCACTCCCTGTCATTTTTTTTCCCCATAGAGAGAACTCAACGCCTGCCAGCTTCATCAGCTGGGATTTTAAACCTTACCTAATGTGTAACGTCTCAGACTGAGCAGGCAACCAAAATTGTGTTATGTATGGCTCGGTGGTCTTTCAGGTTGGACTGAGTCAAAAACTGATAGTGACGAATAGAGAGGGGGCTCTCCTTAGTGCTGGATCCTTCTTCCTCCTGCTCTAGTCAGTCTGGCTGCAATGCTAGGCAGAAACAGCTGGGCAGCAAGTGTCACTGCCTGTTTGGATGGGCTCTCCCAGCACTGTTACAGTCAGCAGGTGAAGCAGCCAGTCAGCTGATTGTCAGGGATTTTAACCAATGAGGGAGCCACAGGTGGAGAAAGAGAAAGTCAAACAACCAGCAGCAACAGGCAGGTAGATCTTCTTGTCTTGCCCGTGAGAAAGCTCCAGCGAGGGGCCAGAAGCGAGATTCTGGCCTGGATTCCAAGGCACCATGGGGAATAACCACAGGAAACGCCCTCCTGGGACATTTGCTTCTTCTTGGGTTTCTGGAGAACCCAGCGAGGCTCATCTTAATGCAAATTGTCCGACGGGGCTGCAGTGTCTAGTTGCTGAGAGCAGCTCTCTGCACGCCCTCCCCTCCCCCCAGTGCCTGTTTCGCCTGAGAATCTGGATTGAAGTCACAAGTGGAAATGGCGTTTCACTAGTCCCCGTCTGGGACTTTAAGTGCCTGGGATTACTTTAAGTTGAAGATGCAGGAGCTGTCGGAGGCCTGTATCCCCAAAAAGGGAAAAAGATTACTAAGCAAGAGATTTAGACCGAGCTGGATGAGCGACCGACTCAAAGGGGCGATTAGGAAAAAACAGAAAGCGTACAAAGAGTGGAAGAGGGGAGGGATCAGTAAGGAAACTTACCTTAGTGAAGTCAGAGAATGTAGAGATAGAGTGAGAAAGGCCAAAGGCCGGGAAGAGTTGGACTTAGCGAGGGGAATTAAAAGCAATAGTAAGAAGTTTTACAGCCATATAAATAGGAAGAAAGCAAAGAAAGAAGAAGTGGGACCGCTGAAGACTATAGCCGGAGAGGAGATTAAAGATAATCTAGGCATGGCGCAATATCTTAATGAATATTTTGCATCGGTGTTTAATGAGGCCAATGAAGGTATTAGGAATACTAGCACCATTACAGAGGGGCATACAGGATGGGGGATTACCGCATCCGAGGTAGAAACAAAACTAGTACGCCTTAATGGGACTAAGTCGGGTGGACCGGACGATCTTCATCCGAGAATATTGAAGGAATTGGCGCGGGAAATAGGCCCATTAGCGACTATATTTAATGAATCTGTAAACTCGGGGGGGTCCCGTTAGACTGGAGAATAGCCAATGTGGTTCCTATTTTCAAGACAGGGAAAAAAAGTGACCCGGGAAACTATAGGCCTGTTAGTTTAACATCAGTAGTGTGCAAGGTGCTGGAGAAGATTCTGAAAGAGAAACTAGTTGAGGACCTTGAGGTTAATGGCAAATGCGATAAATTACAGCATGGTTTTACGAAGGGCAGATCGTGCCAAACAAATCTGATCTCCTTCTTTGAGAAAGTAACTGACTTGTTAGATAAAGGAAATGCAGTGGACCTAATATACCTGGATTTCAGTAAAGCGTTTGATACAGTACCCCATGAGGAATTATTGGTTAAAATGAAAAACATGGGGATCGATATGAAAATCCAGAGGTGGATAAGGAACTGGTTAATGGGGAGAATGCAGCGGGTCGTATTAAAGGGTGACTTGTCGGGTTGGAGGGAGGTTACTAGTGGAGTGCCTCAAGGTTCGGTTTTGGGACCCATTTTATTTAATCTATTTATAACTGACCTCGGGACCGATTGCAAGAGTGGGCTGATAAAGTTTGCCGATGATACGAAGGTGGGAGGAGTTGCAAACTCAGAGGAGGATAGGGATATTCTGCAGGGAGACTTGAATGAGCTTGTGAATTGGAGTATCAGAAATAGGATGAAATTTAATAGTGAAAAGTGTAAGGTGATGCACTTGGGGATGACTAATAAAAATTTTAGTTACAAGATGGGGACGCATCGGTTAGAAGTAACGGAAGAGGAGAAGGACCTAGGGGTCCTTGTGGACCGCAGGATGACTATGAGTCGACAATGTGACGTGGCGGTGAAAAAAGCCAATGCGGTCTTGGGATGTATTAGGCGAGGTATATCTAGTAGGGATAGGGAGGTCCTGCTTCCGTTGTATAAGGCGCTGGTGAGACCTCATTTGGAGTACTGTGTGCAGTTCTGGTCTCCAATGTTTAAAAAAGATGAACTCAAACTGGAACGGGTGCAGAGAAGGGCGACTAAGATGATCAGAGGAATGAAAAACCTGTCGTATGAAAAGAGATTAGAGGAGCTTGGGTTGTTTAGTCTGACAAAGCGAAGGCTGAGGGGGGATATGATTGCTATCTTCAAATATATCAGAGGGGTTAATACAAGGGAGGGAGAGGAATTATTCCAGCTTAGTACTAATGTGGACACGAGAACGAATGGATACAAACTGGCCGGGGGGAAGATCAGGCTTGAAATTAGACGAAGGTTTCTGACTGTCAGAGGGGTGAAATACTGGAACGGCCTTCCGAGGGAAACGGTGGGGGCGACGGACCTGCCTGGTTTTAAGATTAAGTTGGATAAGTTTATGGAGGGAATGGTTTAATGGTAAAACATAGTAGCCAAGGAAAACCAAGCAATGGTACATGAATAGCATAATGGCCAACAAGGGTCAGGCTAGAGACTCTTGCCTATATGCTCGGGGTATTGCTGATCGCCATATTTGGGGTCGGGAAGGAATTTTCCTCCAGGGTAGATTGGCTGAGCCTCTGGAGGTTTTTCGCCTTCCTCCGCAGCATGGGGCAGGGATCACTAGCAGGAGGGTCTCAGCCGATTGAAGTCACTAAAACACAGGATTGGGGACTTCAACGGCAGAGTCCAGGGAAGGGTCTTGCGGCCTGCAGCATGCAGGGGGTCAGACCAGATGATCATAATGGTCCCTTCTGACCTTAAAGTCTATGAGTCTGGTTGCATCACAAAACCATTACCTGGACAAAACCAGGAGTCCCTGCTCCAGCGAGATCCAGGGCGGGGGCCGCTCAGGGCTGAAGGTTGTTGGCAGTACTCTGTGGGCACCTGGCACTGCACCAGTGCTGGCTCAAACCATTGCTTGCATGTTGGTTTTAACCGGTGCTAAGTACAATCACATGCACTGAAGGGTCCTTCATCCCAATACCGAGATGGATGTTAGGCTTAAACCTATCTTACAAGGTGACTCAAATGGTTTCTACTTGGCAGATCTGATTAAATGGTGTTGGAGGGAAGGTTGGGGGGGAACCTCTAACAAATCAAAAATGCAGGAAGGATCTGCCATCCTGTTAAACTTCATCTGGGGACTTCAGAATCTGAGTGTCTGAGGCTCGGTGGGAATACCATAATGCTGCTGTTACCAAACACAATGGTTGGGAGTTAGGGTACAAGAACTGAAATATAGATTGGGGGTGGCATCTGAAATCTCACCAGAATAGCAAGATTGAACTAAAGACCTGGAGTGGCTGTGTGGTTAGAGTACTGACAAGGATTCAGGTTACCTGGGTACTATTCTTGCTGCTATTTACCTGCTGTGTGACTTTAGACAAACCCCTTCACCCTGTTGCTACCCTCCCATCAGCATGCTGGCCTCAGGGAAAATTGCACCCTGGGCAAACCTGTATTTTGACACCCCTGATCCCTGCTGTCTCTCCATTCATCCTCCCCTCATCCCCGCAGCCTCCCTGGGCTCCCCACCTCCCCCATCACCTCAGGGCCCCACTGCCTCTTCCCTCCCCCCCATTGCCCTGATCTCCCTTCAGTGGCCTCGCACCCCAGGCCTGCCCCCCTCCTTGCCTCTTGATCATGGCAGCTGGAGAGCAGCAGCTGCTTGCCGGGTGCCCAGCTCTGAAGGCAGCACCACTGCCAGCAGCAGCATAGAAGTAGGGGTGGCATGGTATGGTATTGCCACTCTTACTTCCGTGCTGCTGCTGGCAATGGCGCTACTGTCAGAGCTGAATGCCCAGCCAGCAGCTGCCCAGGCCAGGCTGCACAGGGAGGAGTTTCTGAGCCTCAGGGCTCCCCTGGCCATACACCCCCTTATCACTGGGCCTGCAGGAAGGCATGGCTCAGGGACTGGCCTGCTCATTCTTCGGGGCGAGCCCTGCTGCCCGCGCTTCCCCACCAGGCTGGCAGCTCCAGATGGCATTACCCAACCCCTGCCTGGCTGGACAGGGGCTCCAGCCCTGGGCTCGCCTGTACTCAACCCCACTCCAGAAGCCCTGGGCTGTCAGCTTGCAGCACTGGGATGGTGCCGCCCTTACCACATTGCCCTGGTCAATTGCCCATGTCACCCACTCCTAAGTGTGGTCCTGCCTCCCATCGTTTGTATTAGATTGTAAGCTCTTCGGGGTAAGTAGGGACTGTCTCTCACTATGTGTTTGTATAGTGTGTGGCACAAAGGGCCAGATCTCAGTTGGGGCCTTTAGGCACTGCTATAATACAGATGGGGGTTGGGTTGAAACTCTTATTACATAGGGGAGGGGACAGAACATCGCTAAGGGGACAGAGGTTGCATTTAAAATACTTGTGATTGAATGGTGTCCTGTTCATGACCTTTCCTCACTTCATTCCTGACCACCTACCCATGGTCTGACTTCCAGTGTCCTCCATGCTGCTTTAAGATATGATCTTGAGGCCCAGCTACGTCTCCACATTGAACTTGGCTGCTTCATATCCTGGTCTCATGTAATGTGTCATGCTCCTCCAGAAGACATGACCATTCATTAGAGAAGCACCACCCTACCACAGAATCTGTAGGAAAGTTGTGGTGTATGGAAATGTGCAGTCAGAGAGGAAACATCTGTTCCCTGTGTTTGCAGATGGACTCTGGATGCTTACACATTCATGAAACCTGTTTCTACCAAAATGTCATGTTTTTCTGAAATACTCGGTGCTACACCTTGGAGCATTCATTGGCTCTAAGTTCTCTATAATAATATATCTTGGTTCCCAGGATAGCACACATCTTACTTTAGCTTTGCCCCAACTCTACTCTTCATGGATTCGTAGATTTTTAGAGTCAAAAGGGACCATTATGATCATCTAGTCTGACCTTGTGGATAACAGTCTCATTGATCCACAGGATTGGTACTGTGCCCCCAGTAGTCTCTGCCTGGAGGAACCCCTTCAATGTGCCAGCCCCCAAAGGGTCTCACTCTTCCTTCAGAATAGGCCAGGCAGCCTCACCACTTCCTGAGACTGAACCTTTGGGCTCCAGCGCTCCGGCTTCACATCATGAGCTCTACTCAGCAAGTCCAACTGAGACGGACTCCTGGTAGAGAGTGGTACGCTCTTCAGGAATTAATGCACCTCCCCAAGCATTTACAGTGATAGGCAGGTAGCATTTTCAAAAGGGTAGAATTTATTAGTCAACTGGATCACAGCATAGCAAGTCCTTAGGTTAGCATAGAGAAATGAAGGTTAAAGCATAACCCATTCTGGTCAACCCAGAGTCCAGCCAAGCTGTTGTGAACTCCATTTTCAGGCTCTGTCTCTGTCTGACCTCTTTATTCAGTTTCCAGGTGAGCGAGCACCCAGCTTCCTCCAGAAGCCAACACTTAACCTCAGACCTTTCCATCTTTTGTTCTCGAGCTGGAGTCTTTGCTCAGTTTACCTGCTGAGAGGTGGAGAAATTCATCAATCATTGGAGCTTTCATTGTTTCTCTGGCCCCCTTGTTGATTTGGGTTGGTTTCAACTAGTCCCTTCCAGACAGGGAGGTGACACTCACCTAGGTATCTTAGTCTGCCCTGATAGAAAACTTAATCCCTTTTCCCCCACACTGGGTAACAATGCAGCATATAGGGGAAACTGAGGCACGGGTAGGGGTCATAAAAATATTACAAAAAACTCCCATTTCATCACACACACACACACCCCCACAGATTTTTTTCCCCAAGTAATTCTTGCCTCAAGCCCATAATTTCTGTGTGAGTTAAGAGATCTTTTTAGAAAGACACTCAATCTTGATGTAAAGATTTCCACTGGTGAGGAATTCACTATATCCCTAAATAGTCAGACACACACACCCCACATCCTTTTTTAGTTTGCAAATTTGAAGATCATCAAAACGGACTTATGTGAATTGTACACTGGATTAGTATCCAAACAAAGAGGAGTATTTTAGCTTGGGGACAGAATTTGAAGGCAAGTTTTGTTGCCAGCTAATACATTTTTGAAAGCACATGTCATTCAACACCCACTCCTGCTCCTATTCAGCTCAATGGTAAAACACCCACTGATTTCAACAGGAGCAGGACCAGACCTAAAATCTGCTAGTGATTTAAATGGGTGGTTTGGTTTCTAGAGCTGGTCAGGAATTTTTCATTGAAAATGTTTTTCTTGGAAAACACCAATTAATTAAAACCAATTTTTTTCATGAAAATGTGTCTGCTGAGGAAGTTTTGGGAAAGTTTCTCAAGTCCAGAATGGAACCTCTGATCAAAGTGAGCAAGTGAGACCCCAGGACAACCGACTGTTTAGGGTACTCATCTGGCCTGCAGGGCTGGAGAACCAGCTTCAAATCCCTCCTCCAAATGAGGCAACATGTAATTTGAAGCTGAGTTTCCCACAGCCAAGGTGACTGACCTCATCACAGGCTGTAGACTCAATCTCTGCTTCTATCTATGGCCCAATTAATTTTAATTAGTTATATAAAGCAGAACAGCTCCTAGAGGAAAGATTGGCTTTATAGCCCAGTGGTTAGGGCACTCATCTAGAATATAGAGGATAGATGTGCAAGTCCCTCTTGAATCAGGCAAAGTACAGATTTAAATCTAGAGCACTGACATTCCAGGTGGGGGTTCTAACCATGAGGCTACTGGTTATTCTAGGGTGGAGTTTCATTTTTCACTAAAATCAGAAACAAGTCTTGGCTTCATTCCAATACAGAAAGAAAACAAATTCTGAAATCTTGAAATTTTTCACAAAACAGAATTCTTGTTTTCCAGCCAATCTTACTCAGCAACACGCATGGCACCAACGCTCTCCTTTAGAGTCTGATACAGTGCAATTGCTCCCTGTCAAGAAAAGCGAGGCACAAATCAGCAATACAGTTTAAATCATTTGCTTTTCCCTGTACAGTGGATGCTCAAAACAATTTTGAGAGCTGCAAGGGAAACTGGAGAGCTTTCATCTGTCTAATGTACTAGGCCTAAGTGTTTCTACAGCACCAATCACAATGGTATCTAAGAGCCATGCATAGGAGTCAAAGCTAATTTTTTACTCCAAATTGACTAAAGAAGAGGAAGTCATATACATTTATGGAGACTAAACAACAACTCAGATATGGGATGGGGCTATGTCCTGTTTTTTCCAGTGGTGCTTAGGATCAGGTATAAAGCCCGATCTACATTTTTGTTTTCTTTTTCAGGGTGCCAGTTGTTTCCTGAAGCAGAGATGATTAGGGAGACTATATTGATGACTGAAGATTCTCCTGAAGGGATCTGAATAGTTCAACTTGTTTGTTCTAGGTTCTAAGAGAGCTAAATTAAGGTATTTCTGCTTCTGATACTGTTGGCTACAGACTTTATAATGCCTACGGCCAAGTCTACATTAAAATCTTTTGCCAGCAAATATTGTTGGTTAGATGTGTGATTTGATTCTCTTCCCCTGCCCCACCCCCCAACATTGCTATGCTGAGAAAAGCCCTGGTGTAAATGCAGTTATATTGGCATAAAAGTATTTTTGCCAGTCTAGTTTATTTAGCTCACTTTTTTGCTGGTATAAGCTGCATCTATACTATCAGGATTGTCAGTATAAAACTTTTAAATGTAGTCCACCTAAGTATAAGCCGAGTATTTAAATTACCAGTATGTTCCATTCTGACTTTTCCCAAATGCTTGTGGCTGTTTCATTGTATGTGGGATTTTCCTCATCCCCATACAGTACACAAAATGTAGGGTTAGTATGGTCTGATTTTTTTTCTTCTTTTGGCTTACAGAGGATTGGCTTCCTGGGCAAGTGCTGGCCATGCAATGTGCCTGATGACTGTTAACATGAATCCAAGGAACAATGTTAAGTCCATGATCATGTTTATATGTGGATATGTTTATTTTGCAATGTTTTTCAGGACTGACACATAGCAGTGGGGACCTTGTATGAGAGTATTTGCTAAGTTCCTGCTGCCACCCTCACCTCATAATCCTCTTTTGAACACAATTCCCATGGTGGGGCTCAGATGTCTGAAACTTGTTTGTGCCACTATTGTATATTGTCAGGTGAAAACTGGCAATTATTTCCTCTCATGTTCAAGGAGATTTAACAAACATGTGGGCGTGTTACCCTTACTACACTTGGGTTTGTAACTATTAACCCTCTCCATGGCTTATTAACTGAAAACCAACAAACTGTAAATCAAAGCAAAAAGAATTTAAAATAAAGACAGGACGTTTTTCCTAATGTCCAACTAAACCTCCCTTGCTGCAATTTAAATCCATTGCTTCTTGTCCTATTCTCAGAGGTTAAAGAGAACAATTTTTCAGCCTCTTCCTTGTAACAACCTTTTATGTACTTGAAAACTGTTATGTCCCCTCTCAGTCTTCTCTTCTTCAGACCAAAAAAAGAAAATCAAAATTTTTAAATCTTCTCATAGGTCACATTTTCTAGACATTTAATCATTTTTGTTGCTCTTCTCTGGACTTTCTCCAATTTGGCCACATCTTTCCTGAAATGTGGCCCTCCAGAACTGGACACAATACTCCCGCTGAGGTCTTAACAGCACGGAGTAGAGCAGACTGTGGTAGCCAATTCCAGTGCTTAAAGCTTTCCAACTATGAGTATCCCACTGAATTGAAGTCAAGTAATCCCGTGTCAGTAGGGCCTTGATCCTGCAATCAGATCCATGAGGGCAGGCCCCCACACCTGTATAGAGTCCCACTGAAGTCAGTAGGTCTCCACACAGGTGCAAGGGTTTAGCCTTGCAGATCCACCAGCTGGAAGCATGGTTGCTCTCTGTGTATGGAAAACCATAAAGTCAGCACTATGGAGGGTTTGTTTTCATGGACAATGAGATGCCAAAATCTCTTGATGGGATTACAGCCTTATTAGGCATATTTGAAGTTGCAGGTGTATCACTGTTTAAAGTGACAATTGCTTTTATTTTTACACTTAGCCTAATTATAGGGACCATTACCAAACGCAGTGCACGAGAGCAGCAATGCTCCCACCCCTTTTAATTTTTGCATCTTAGTCATTTTCCCCACTCATTTCTGCTCTTATGCTGAGATATGAAATTTATAACCCCCCATTTTCTCTTAAGAAACAGGTTAATTGTTCCTCGCTTAAACGTACAAGAGAAAGCTCACTTTTTCTCCCATAGGTGTGTTTAAAAATAAATAATGAAACTAGCTTGATTTACTTATGTCAATGAATGTTTTACCTGTCTCAAAGCTATTTAGTAGGACTTTCAAGATGCTTTACTCTTTGAGGCTGAAAAGTATGCTTGTCTGGGTAAATTTTGTCTATGCTTTGTTCCTTTGTCTAACCAAATAAATAAACTGGTGTGTGACCCAAGGATAATTATTGTATTTCATATCAGTGAGATCTTCAAAGAAAACATGTAAATTGTAGACTACAAAACTATTCTAAAATATTCACAGGCATATTCTGCTTCAGGAAACATATACATATTCATTGACAATTTTTATTTGTCTTCAAAACACTGAAATAATTTGATTCTGAAAGAATAAATCACATGGAATTCTAAAAATAAATCCATTTGTTTCCAGCCAAGACTCCAGTATAGTTTCTCATTAAGTGATTAACATTTCTGCAATCATATTGAGCAGGCAAGAGTACTAATTAAGACATATTGGTTTGCTATGGTGCTTTCTATCCTCAACAGGAGACTTTCAAATTATTGTAGTTTACATGGAAGTTTTCCATGAATACCAATTCTCCTCTTTCTAAAATTAAAGTTGCTTAATATTTATAGCAATTCTTTTTACTCTACTTGGCTCATGTCATACCTTTCTTCGTATTTTAAAGTACTACACCTATTGAAATCAATTGCAAAATCCACAATGACTACAGTGTGAGCAGCATCAGGCCCAAAGTGTGTTTTCTCCGAGGCTAAGTGTAATTTATTGTGCTCTTTCAATGTGTAGCTGCATAATTTATGCAGGGTTCAGGGGGGCTGGTCTGCATACACTTACCTACAATACCAAGTTCCAGTGACTTCAGGAAAAGTAGACCCATGTTCTAGTCCAGGCTGTGTTACAGACTTGCTGTTTAATTGTGGCCCTGCTATATAGCACAAGGAAAGATGGGCAAGTGGTTAGGATGCTAGTCTTGGATTTGAGACATCTGTGTTCAGTTCCATACAGCCTTCCTCTGGGCCTCGGTCTCCCATCTGCAAAATGGGGATAATAGCACTCCTGGGATGTTGTGAGGATAAATACAGTAAAGAATGTGAGGTGCTCAGAAACTATGGTCATGGGGCCATAGTACTGTAGAGAGATTAGACCCCACAAATGGTCTCTTTCATGCTCACATTAGAAGGCTAGGGCCTCATTTACAATGACACTGTGGGTGTTAAGCACTCATTGAAGGCACCCAAAAATTGAGGCATGTAAAATTAGAAGCTACTTCTGACTAACTGGCCCTCTATCTCCCATGTGACTCAATTTCACTCTCTGTAGATAAGGAATAACACCTGCCCTTGTAAAGTGCTTTGAGATCTTTGGATGAAAAGAGTTTATTCTACTTCCCAAGCCAGAATGAGCTACACTGGTATGACCACCTATATATTGGTATAACTGCCACACTAGTTTCCCCCCGACAAACACACTTCAACTATACCGGTATGGTTAAAGGAGCAAAACTTTCTCGTGCAGACAAGCCCTAAGCCACTAAAACCAGCTCTCACTCTGCCCTCTGTAAAACTGCACCAGAGAGAGGGGGAAATTTGAACACTGAGCATGCTGGAAGGCCAACAGAGATTCCCTTAGGCAACCACTTTAAAGGTTGATGCCTGTGGTCCATAAAAAAGGAGTGCAATGTAGGTTCTGTCAGCACTTAGCAAGTGTGCTGTTACTACATAATGCGTATAGATCTTGGTAGCAAAATCCTGCCTCTAGCAGGCTGGAAGGGCCCTCAGAGAAGAAGTAAAACCACTGCATGGCAGGGGACAAGCTGGGGAAAAGCCATACAGGGCATCTCTGTGGCCCTAGCATAGTGCAGAGCAGTGCCCTCTCTACAATAGCAGGCAGGGGGCATTGGATGGTGGGGAGACGATAGGCTGAGGGAAGGTAGAGAAGTGGCTGCTACCCACCCATCTTGTGTGCAGGTAAGGAAAGAGCTCAGTGCGGGAATCCTGGGGCTACAATCTGCCCCCACACATGCACAATATTATTTTGATTATTTATTATTAAAGTACAAGGTAAACCTTGTGCACGGACTGCACCTATGAACATGAACAGTGACCCTATGTAAATGGTATGAGATGGGACCATGGGTGATGGCATAAATGGCACTTAAGAGCGAGGTGATGGGGGAAGGTTGGGTTTGCCAGGCTCCCCTTGAAGCTGCTCAGGATCTGTACATTTAGGCACATTTTTACTTTTTCAAAAGTACTCACTAATTAACGGGGAAAACCTCTGACTTCTGCTTTGGAGCTAGCACTTCCTGTAGAGTGCCCCCACCTCCTTAAAAGGAGGCACCTTCCTTAGCAGAAAGGTGCCCTCAAATGCACAGTGCAGAATACTAATTTCACATAACTTAAGTGGCAGTGAGGTTTCATCATTTAAATTACACAAAAACCTGAGGTTGGCATGAAGTGGTGTTGCTAGCCTTAATGGTGATATTTTGAGAACACAATTATGAAAGATCTCTTTAATAATATCAAAGTTTGAAAAGCAAACAAAACCACCCCAGTGCTATAAGCCATCAGCCCTGTGCTCTCCTAGCATATCACCTTGGTTGAAACAGAGGGATGAATACTCAGTTATAATTGAGGAGCAAGAGCTCAGTGAAAGCCTGGCTTTGTTTTGCTTTTAAGAGAGGGGTATTACCAGATTTGCCCATTACTTTGGGGTATGCTCATTTATTTGGTATCAGAGGGGTAGCCATGTTAGTCTGAATCTGTAAAAAGCAACAGAGGGTCCTGTGGCACCTTTAAGACTAACAGAAGTATTGGGAGCATAAGCTTTCGTGGGTAAGAACCTCACTTCTTCAGATGCAGGACTTGAGCAGGGGGTTGGACTAGATGACCTCTTGAGGTCCCTTCCAACCCTGATATTCTATGATTCTATGACCCTCTGTTGCTCATTTATTAGGGTTACTCTTCTGGGGAAGGGGATTCTGTAATCCTCTCAATGTACTGCTTGTGTCACTTGTGTTTTCATATGGAGCTCTGCTCCCTGCAAGTCCCCTCCCAGTGGAGCTATCCTGCAGGACCTAGGTTCCCTAGGGCTGGGTTACTCCATCCCCAGAACCGGATGAACACACCCACACCCACACATATATTAACAGAGCAAGTCTGAGCGGACCAGGTCAATCAGCACTGTCAAGCTGACCCCTTATATGTCTCTGGACTCACTGGGCTGGATGAAGCAGCACATTCAAGCTGCCTCTCCTTATATGTCCTTGGGCTTCATGGACTGGGTCAAGCAGCACTTTCAAGCTGTTACCTTTATGCGTCCCAGATTCAGCACGTCCCTATACCCACTCTCACATCACAATTGTACTTGCAGTAACCTACTTGATGAGCAAACCCCACAGTATTTTGGGAGCTGCAGGAATCTTTAGCTTAGGTAAAAGAAGCGTTGCTGTAGAGTGAATGGGGGAACCTAAAAACACAAAAGAATAAAGTTCAGCAAGAGAGAGAGAAGCAACCAAGTTAACCATAAA
Source organism: Trachemys scripta elegans (assembly GCF_013100865.1). Lineage (NCBI taxonomy): Eukaryota > Metazoa > Chordata > Testudines > Emydidae > Trachemys > Trachemys scripta. The sequence continues at coordinate 18,074,084 of NC_048299.1, forward strand.
AGTTATTTATTGAATAATAGTGATAACTACACAAGGAGGGCTAAACCAACATAACATTCATTATTAAAGGTTAATACCTAAGGTAGAAAGGAAAACAGAGAGAAAGAGGGGGGATCTCACCTACTCCATGAGGCTTGAACTGGTTGGGGTTCCCAGGTGATGGTGGTAGCGGAGGGTCCTGAGTGCTGGGAGACAGGCAGAGCCCCCAGCACGATCAGTCAGGAGAAGATGGATTTCCAGTGGAACTGATGCATAGTTTGGATCTAAGCATCAGAACCCTGACTAGAGGGTGAGTAGGGATTTTTGTAGAGAAAATACAATTGTTCAAGGGAGAACACTAGATTTGTTTATAGGTAAGCTGATGACTCAAGGGTTTTCTTTAGGCTAGACAATAGGAGCTGATCACTCTTGGCTATGGGTGGTGTTTTCTTCCAGGGAGCTCACAATGCAACTAGGCTGCTTCAGTATTTGGATATCAATTAAGGATTCATTACTAGAATTGGTCTGATAACTGCTGAGCTGGGTGTGTGCAGGGATAGGTTCATTAGCATCTGGAGCAGAGATTCCCAGGATGCAGTGCTTCCCTGCTTTTTCTGGTCCCAGAATTCAGTGCAGTTCTATGTTCTCCATTCTGTATGGAAATTAAGATGTCTCCCTGTCCCATCTTTCATGCATATGAGGCTAGGGGAGTTGTCTTTGCTCTCCATTCTATATGCTAATGGAGATGTCTTAATTTTGTCACCCTTGTTTAGGTGTGTCTCCCAACACCCTTCACTGCTCTCTGCAAGTTTTTTTCCCCTCTGATAGGTTTTGGTTTAAGCAGAGGCCGGGGAGAGGGTGTCTTTCATGAGTCAGGCTGAATACTACATCCTGGTTCCCCAAAAACACAGAGGTGTCTGGTATCAGGGGGCACGTTGGTTAGGATGCTGAGGTTGCTTTCCTACTCATTTGGAAGAGTCCCTTGGTAGCTTTAACTTCCACTTGGACAGTAAACAGAGATGAGCAGAACTCCCTGCTCTCCTGGTGGCACTTCCCTTGGTAGGAGGCTATCCTTCAATTTTTGCCATGGTATATTGGAAAGGCAGAGCAATGGAACTATACTTTACTTACCAGCTAACTGAACTATAACCAGTGCAATCACCTACCATGTTGATGAACACAGTATAAATTACTCAATAGACAGGTTTTTCTATTTCTACATTGCAATGCACTGAAACAAGCTGAGTCTTTATTTATGACCGAAGCAAATTTATTCCAGACTGCAAAGAGACAACAGCTATGAAACCCTTCCCTCCCCAGTACCAGTTTACTGAGTCACAGCTCAGAGCAGAACTACATTTCAAGCTGATTCATATTCTTCATCTAGTTCTGGTCCCAGTAGGTGAAGCATGTAGCAATTGTTGTTGTTTAGTAATCGTATTGCAGCAGCACCTAGTGGCCTTAATCGAAGATTGGAACCCCTGGTGCTAGGCACTGTACAATGTTCTGCAAAAAAGACAGTCCTTGCCCTCAAATTGCTTACGATCTGAAACACAACAGATAGATCCAATAGTCACTGGGAGCATAAGGTTACAGTGAGTCAGTTAGCATAAGTGTAATAAGTAGTAGTCACAGCACCCCAGCTTCATTAAAGACCAAGCCCCTCTCTTTTGTAAAAAGGAGCCTAGCCATTTAGGCATTATCACAAGATACTGTGTATGTTAACCTCAAGAGGTTGGATTTACGGAGGGCGGTGTGAATTACACCTCCATCTTCCCAAAGGGACAGCTTTACCTGAGGTGGGATGTATTCTGGGGAGGCCAGGTAGCAGTTCCTATGTTCCCCTCCCCTAAGGGAGCAGCTTTAACTTCTGGTCAGGTGCCACAGGAGCCCCTGAGAGAGGTGGCATGCCAAATACTACCAACTGGTGTCACCACTAGAGGTGTAAGGTAGAACAACAACATGGAGAGGAGCTGGACCAAAATGTATTAAACAGTAACAGGTGCTTGCATATTTGAAATCTTTGAAGGGGGAGGCCAATAGTTGCCCTGCAGCCCGTCAGTCCATTGTATCATTAACTCACCAACTGCACTTCACAAGCACTAGTGGCCAGATTGTGGCTTTTAAACCATGGCCTGGAGAGGGTGCAGAGCAGCCATGCTGAAGGATGAAAGCCCCAGGAGAAACTGTCAGACTCAGGGTACGTCTACACTATGAAATTAGGTCGAATTTATAGAAGCCGGTTTTATAGAAATCGGTTTTATACAGTCGATTGTGGTGTCCCCACATAAAATGCTCTAAGTGCATTAAGTCGGCGGACCGCATCCACAGTACCGAGGCTAGCGTCGACTTCCAGAGTGTTCCACTGTGGGTAGCTATCCCACAGTTCCCGCAATCTCCGACACCCATTGGAATTCTGGGTTGAGCTCCCAATGCCTGATGATGCAAAAACAGTGTCGCGGGGGGGTTCTGGGTACATGTCGTCAGGCCCCTCCCCCTCTGTCAGAGCAACGGCAGACAATCGATTCTCGCCTTTTTACCTGCGTTACCTGTGCAGACAACATACCACGGCAAGCATGGAGCCCGCTCAGCTCAGCTCAGCGTCACCATATGTCATCTGGGTGCCGGCAGACGTGGTACTGCATTGCTACACAGCAGCAGCTTCTTGCCTTTTGGCAGTGGATGGTGTATTACGACTGGTATCCGTCATCGTCGTATTCCTCAGTGAGTTCAGAGGCACCTGGGCAGACATGTTTTGTCTCCTGGCCTATTGAACCGTCTTGACGATGATGGCTAGCAGTCGTAGTACATCATTTTCTGCCAAGCACCCAGAAGATGCCGATAGCTATCGGTCATGCTGCACCTTCTGCTGCCAGCTTAAGATGTAAAAAACAGATGGACCAGATTTGTTCTGTATGAATTTGCTTCCCCCTCCTTCAGTGAAATCAACGGCCTGCTAAACCCAGGGTTTTGAGTTCAATCTTTGAGGGGGGGGGGGCATTCTGTGTGACAGTTGTTTGTGTTTCTCCCTGATGCACAGCCACCTTTGTTGATTTTAATTCCCTGTACCTGTAAGCCATGTCGTCACTCGCCCCTCCCTCCCTCTGTCAGACAATAGTTTTGCGCCTTTTTTCAGCCCAGACGCTATAGCACTGGGATCATGAAGCCCGCTCAGATCACCACGGCAATTATGAGCACTATGAACACCACGCGCATTGTCCTGGAGTATATGCAGAGCCAGAACATTCCAAAGCAAAACCAGGTGAGGAGGCGATTGCAGTGATTGCATCGCAGCGACGAGAGTGATGAGGAAATTGACATGGACATAGACCTCTGACAAAACAGAGGCCCCAGCAATGTGCAAATCATGGTGTTACTGGGGGAGGTTCATGGCGTGGAACGCCGATTCTGGGCCCGGGAAACAAGCACAGACTGGTGGGACCACATCGTGTTGCAGGTGTGGGATGATTCCCAGTGGCTGCGAAACTTTCGCATGCATAAGGGCACTTTCATGGAACTTTGTGACTTGCTTTCCCCTGCCCTGAAGCACCAGAATACCAGGATGAGAGCAGCCCTCACAGTTGAGAAGCGAGTGGCGATAGCCCTGTGGAAGCTTGCAACGCCAGACAGCTACCGATCAGTCGGGAATCAATTTGGAATGGGCAAATCTACTGTGGGGACTGCTGTGATACAAATAGCCAACGCAAAGGCCTGCTGATATCAAGGGTAGTGACTCTGGGAAATGTGCAGGTCATAGTGGATGGCTTTGCTGCAATGGGATTCCCAAACTGTGGTGGGGCGATAGACGGAACCCATATCCCTGTCATTGGAGCACTAAGCCACCGAGTACATAAACCGCAAGGGGTACTTTTCAATGCTGCTGCAAGCCCTGGTGGATCACAAGGGACGTTTCACTAACATCAACGTGGGATGGCCGGGAAAGGTACATGATGCTCACGTCTTCAGGAACTCTGGTCTGTTTCAAAAGCTGGAGGAAGGGACTTTCTTCCCAGACCAGAAAATAACCATTGGGGATGTTGAAATGCCTATTGTTATCCTTGGGGACCCAGCCTACCCCTTAATGCCATGGCTCATGAAGCCGTACACAGGCAGCCTGGACAGGAGTCAGGACCTGTTCAACTATAGGCTGAGCAAGTGCCGAATGGGGATGGAATGTGCATTTGAACATTTAAAAGCACGCTGGCGCAGTTTACTGACTCGGATAGACCTCAGTGAAGCCAATATTCCAATTGTTATTGCTGCTTGCTGTGCACTCCACAATATCTGTGAGAGTAAGGGGGAGACATTTATGGTGGGGTGGGAGGTTGAGGCAAATCGCCTGGCCGCTGATTACTCTTAGCCAGACACCAGGGCGGTTAGAAGAGTACAGCAGGGCACGGTGTGCATCAGAGAAGCTCTGAAAATCAGTTTTGTGACTGGCCAGGCTACGGTGTGAAACTTCTGTTTGTTTCTCCTTGATGAACCTCCCCCCCCCCGCGCCCAGTTCACTCTACTTCCCTGTAAGCTAACCACCCTCCCCTCCCCGCTTCCAGCACCGCTTGCAGAGGCAATAAAGTCATTGTTACTTCACATTCATGCATTCTTTATTAATTCATCACATGACTAGGGGGATAACTGCCAAGGTAGCCCGGGAGGGGTGGGGGAGGAGGGAAGCGCCGGGTGGGGTGGGGGAGAAGGGAAGGAGAAGGACACACTGCAGTTTAAAACTTTAAAACTAACTCTTATTGAAGGACAGCCTTCTGATGCTTGGGCAATCATCTGGGGTGGAGTGGCTGGGTGGCCAGAGGCCCCCCCCCCACCATGTTCTTGGGCGTCTGAGTGAGGAGGCTATGGAACTTGGGGAGGAGGGCTGTTGGTTACACAGTGGCTGTAGCGACGGTCTCTGCTCCTGCTGCCTTTCCTGCAGCTCAACCATACGCTGGAGCATTTCAGTTTGATGCTCCAGCAGCCGGAGCATCGACTCTTGCCTTCTGTCAGCAAGCTGACGCCACCTATCCTCTTCAGCCTGCCACTTGCTCTCTTCAGCCCGCCACCTCTCCTCTCATTCACATTATGCTTTTTTGCACTCTGACATTGACTGCCTCCACGCATTCTGCTGTGCTCTGTCAGCGTGGGGGGACATCTGGAGCTCCGAGAACATATCATCCTGAGTCCGCCGTTTTCTCCTTCTAATCTTCACTAGCCTCTGCGAAGGAGAAACATTTGCAGCTGGTGCAGGAGAAGGGAGAGGTGGTTAAAAAAGACACATTTTAGAGAACAATGGGTACCCTCTTTCACGTTAAATTTTGCTGTTCACATTACACAGCACATGTGCTTTCGTTACAAGGTCGCATTTTTCCTCTTATATTGAGGGCCTGCCAGTTTGGTGTGAGAGATCACTCACGCAGTGCCAGGCAACAGAATTCGGCTTGCAGGCAGCCATGGTAAGCCACAGTCTTTTGGCTTTTTTAACCTTCATAACATGTGGGAATGGTTTCAAACAGCAGCGCCCTCATTTCCCATACCAAGGACCCGTTGGGTTGGCCATTTAAAATGGGTTTGCAATGTAAAAGGAGGGGCTGCGGTTTCCGGGTTAACATGCAGCACAAACCCAACTACCCCCCCCACACACACACTCAATTCTCTGGGATGATCACTTCACCCCTCCCCCCCCACTGCGTGGCTAACAGCAGGGAACATTTTGTTCAGCGGAGCAGGAATGGGCACCTCTGAATGTCCCCTTAATAAAATCACCCCATTTCAACCAGGTGACCGTGAATGATATCACTCTCCTGAGGATAACGAAGAGAGAGAAGGAATGGATGTTGTCTGCATGCCAGCAAACACCGGGATCATACACTGCCATGCTTTGTTATGCAATGATTCCAGACTATGTGCTACTGGCCTTGCGTGGTAAAGGGTCCTACCATGGCAGACGGGATAAGGCAGCCCTCCCCAGAAACCTTTTGCAAAGGCTTTGGGAGTACATGAAGGAGAACTTTCTGGAGATGTCCCTGGAGGATTTCCGCTCCATCCCCACACATGTTAACAGACTTTTCCAGCAGCTGTACTGGCCGCGATTGCCAGGGCAAATTAATCATTAAACATGCTTGCTTTTAAACCATGTGTAATATTTACAAAGGTACACTCACCAGAGGTCCCTTGTGTGCCCTCTGGGTCTGGGAGCACGCCTTGGGTGAGTTCGGGGGTTACTGGTTCCAGGTCCAGGATGATAAACATATCCTGGCTGTTGGGGAAACCAGTTTCTCCGCTTCCTTGCCGTGAGCTATCTTCATTGTCTTCATCATCATCTTCCGCGTACCCCGAACCCGCTTCCCTGTTGCGGGATTCTCCATTGATGGAGTCAAAGCACATGGTTGGTGGTGGTGGCTGCACCCCCTAGAATGGCATGCAGCTCCGTGTAGAAGCTGCATGTTTGCGGCTCTGCCCCAGACCTTCCGTTTGCCTCTCTGGCTTTGTGTTAGGCTTGCCTTAGCTCCTTAATTTTCACATGGTACTGCTGTGCGTCCCTGTTATGGCCTCTGTCCTTCATGGCCTTTGAGACTTTTTCTAATATTTTGCCATTTTGTTTACTGCTACGGAGTTCAGCTAGCACTGATTCGTCTCCCCATATGGCGAGCAGATCCCGTACCTCCCGTTCGGTCCATGCTGGAGCTCTTTTGCGATCCTAGGACTCCATCATGGTCACCTGTGCTCTCCATGCTGGGCAAACAGGAAATGAAATTCAAAAGTTTGCGAGGCTTTTCCTGTCTACCTGGTCAGTGCATCTGAGTTGAGAGCGCTGTCCAGAGCGGTCACAATGAAGCACTGTGGGATAGCTCCCGGAGGGCAATAACATCGAATTCCATCCACACTACCCCAAATCTGACCCGCAAAGGCCGATTTTAGCGCTAATCCCCTCATCGGAGGTGGAGTAAAGAAACCGGTTTAAAGGGCCCTTTAAGTCGAAAAAAAGGGCTTCGTCGTGTGGACGTGTCCAGGCTTAATTCGGTTTAACACTGCTAAAGTCGATCTAAATTCGTAGTGTAGACCAGGCCTCAGAAAGGCTTCCAAGGAGCACATGACAAAAATAGCATCTCTTCCACCCTTACATGTGTGCCTCTCCGCACCCAGGCAGCGCTGTTGGCCACGGAGTAGAGAAAAGAGGCCGTGGTCTCACCTTTACTTTATTCCTTCCTGTTCCGGTTCCAGTACCTGTAAGTGGGTTCTCCAGAGAACTATCAAAGAGTGGGACCTTCACTCCCCAACAGGATTGTACTCTGTGGGGAATGCCGCCTGCTGCCACTCCTCCTCACTCTCTCACACACCTGCCCAGGACATGGTACAATTGGGTCCTAACCATTTGTACACGTCAGAGGGAGCCCTGTCCCTTTGTAATGTCATCACCCTGTCCCTTTGTAATGTCATAACTTTGGGAGTTGTGCCTTTTTTATAGGGATGTAAATGAAAAGTGAGGAGGGAGAAGTGAACTGATTCAGAATTCATTGCCTACACGGATAAGCCATGCTTTGCCGTTGGGAATTTTTTTTCCTTCCAAACATCAAGTAAAATACAGTAACTCCTCACTTAAAGTCGTCGTGGTTAACGTTGTTTTGTTGTTACGTTGCTGATCAATTAGAGAACATGCTCATTTAAAGTTGTGTAATGCTCCCTTCCAACGTCGTTTGGCGGCCGCCTGCTTTGTCCACTGCTTGCAGGAAGAGCAGCCCATTGCAGCTAGTTGGGGGTGGGGGCTTGTAAACAGGGTGGACTGGCAGCCCCCCTAAGTTCCCTGTGCTGCAGCTGTCCAGCAGGCTATCAATTACTGGGCAGGTCAGCTGTCTCTCCCCCCACTGCCATGTGCTGCTCCTGCCCTCTGTCTTGCAGCTGCTTCCAGAGACTCCTGCTTGCTGTGCAGCAGGGAAAGGGGAGCCTAATGTCAGGGTGTCCCCTTCCCCCCTGCTCCTCACCCCACTTACCTCTTCTCCATATAGAGCAGGGAGGGGACACGGACAGAGAGAGACAGAGAGAGCCTGGGGCAGCAGCTGCTGTCTCAACTTCCTGATCCACTTAAAAAGACAATGCACTTAAGAGTAGGTCAGCTTATTTAAAGGGGCAGTGTGCATCTCTCTCTCTCTCTCCCACACACAAGGTGTGTGTCTGACTCTGTCTGCTATGCTGTCTCCCTTCCCTCATGTTCGTGCTGCCTTGTGTGAGAGGATACATTAACAACAATGTGTTAAGCCTTGAGGGCTCAGCTGAGTGCTAGTTCATCACTTAGCAGCTAGGCATTCCCTGGGACATATCCCTCCCTCTTCCACCCTCTAACTTCACCACCTCAACCAAGCTTCACAATCATCATAGCTGTGAACAGTATTAAATTGTTTGTTTAAAATGTATACTGTGTGTATATCTATACAATATATAGTATTTTGTCTGGTGAAAAAAAGAAGTCCCTGGAACCTAACCCCCCATTTACATTAATTCTTATGGGGAAATTGGATTCGCTTAACATTGTTTCGCTTAAAATTGCATTTTTCAGGAACATAACTACAACATTAAGCAAGGAGTTACTGTAACTTAACATTTGATCAACTAATTTCCCTCTCTCCCCCCAGCATAAATATAGTGCCAGTCCAACAACACTGGAGAGTACAATTTGCTCTATCTAGAGAAAGTACTGGTAACTTATAGCACAGCCTTTCCTGCACTGTGCCACTAACGTGGCTCAAGAGTCAGCTTTTAGTTCTAACTGCCAGAGGATAGTTCAGGATAGTTCAGTCCCTACACCAGGCAACTGTCCATCCTTGGTCTCTCTGGTGAAACTGTGAAGAAGGGCATCAGTTGTGATGTGTCAAGTATCAGGGGGTAGCCGTGTTAGTCCGTATCTACAAAAACAAGGAGTCTGGTGGCACCTTAAAGACTAACAGATTTATTTGGGCATAAGCTTTCGTGGGTAAAAACCTCACTTCTTCGGATGCATAGCACGAAAGCTTATGCCCAAATAAATCTGTTAGTCTTTAAGTTGTGATGTGGACACCTGCCTACAAGAAATGTGTCTGAGACTTTCCACTGATTTCCTACAGGCCATCAAACTGCCACTAGCAGCTTGGGCCAGAATTTAACCAGTGCCTTAGACGTAAAGGGTCCCTGGTCGATTTTTTTTTATGGCTGTTTTGGTGACTCACAGGTGGAAGGTACCTCACACCACCAGAGGCAGAAAAGGGGTGTCTCAGAACTTCCATGGTTTGTGTCTTCAAGAAGTCTGAGAGCTGCTGTTTCACCCTCCGAGAGACATCCCAAATAGAGTGGGATTGACAGTGTCCTTTAGATACTCCCTCATACTGGAAAGAAAATTACTTCTCTCAAAACTTAGTTGGGAGCAGAGCACTAATGTATTTCATAAAGTAGAAAGGGAAGCTTGGACAACCCTCTGAGATACCATTACTGGCCAGAATGGAAAGGTGCATGGTTTTCAGAACTTGATGCTGGGATGAGAAGGGGCGGGGGGGGGGGGGAAGGGACAGCTGTAGCCTACCCAGTTGCAGCCTTAGCTGCATATGAACTGCAGAGCCTCATTCCTTGCCACATACATGCTCTCACTCCCCTGACCTGCCATCCAGCCACAGTCCTGCCAGACTCTGGCACCAGAGGCTCGAATCCCTAACCACTCTCCTCTGCTCTGAGGGTTGCTTTTCAGTTTCATTTCTGATCCATGTAGCAGGACACCAGTGGAAGACTGAGCCTCACACATGATTGAGGAGGTTGCCAGAGCCTGAGGTATGTAGCAAGCAGGCAGGGATGGAGATAGGGGGAGAAGAGAGGGCCTTATTATAGGTGGTGGGGGGGAGCTGGATTGAGCCCAAGAAAATCAAGGCCTCACTTTGAGAGGATGGTATAGGGAAGTCCACAGACAAGTTGTCTAATTACAGTGAGTATGAGTCGCTGCATGTGTGTGTTATTTAAAGATCACACCGTCTAAAACAAAGCAATGAGCAAGGCTTGTTCTTTGTTACCCTGACAGTTAACCTCTCCTAACGAGGATCATTAGGACCCTGATCCTGCACCCACTGAACCAATGGCAACATTCCCTTTGGCACCAGTGGATACAGAATTGAGCTCTAGATGAGAACAAAAGTCCTTACTATCCTAGGGCTCAGTCCTAGCAATGACTTGGCACCTACCTCTCACGAGCATTCCTTCTGATCAGGTGGGCCTGTGGTCTTTAAATCATTGCAGTCCTGCTTGGGTGCAATGGTTTCACCCTTTTGGTCTATTCTAGCCCCAGCTGAGTAGTTCAGATCCCCTTCTGAGGGTTTATTATTGTCCAGTTGTAGGCCATTTCCCTACAATTGGACAATAACAGGCCCACCCATTACTCCTGGTCCCAGCCCAGGGACCCTAAGAATAGCAACCACATGCCCCTATGTCCTTTTAACTACACTGCTTTCAGTTCCCTGGGCCACTTCCCCGCAGCCCCAGCCTTTGCCAAAGCTTCACCCTTACCTCAGAGACCATCTAAGCTCAGGCCCACAGCCAGCCAAAGCTCTTCCTCACTGCCCCAGTCCCTGCCAGCACTGAGCTATCCATGGGGCTACAGTTCCCTTTAGCCAACCAGGAGCACCATTTACACTCCTCTAGCTACAGGAAGGAACTGACTATCTCTAGCTCTGCAGCGACTTTTATACAGCCCTCCTGGGCCCTGATTGGCTGCTTCCCCTGCAGCCACTCTAGGCTGCTTGATGGACTCCTCTACTGCTCCTTTCCTGGGACAGGTGTTGCAGGACACTGAGGCCTCCAGCAATGGGCCTCTGGGCCTAGTCCACCCAGTCATAGTCCTACAAATACCAATAGGCATAGAGCGTACTATTGTGAATAGTCCCACTGGCTTCCATGGGACTATGTTTAGTAATATGCTGTCTGGCAATACGTATTTGCAGGAGCAGGCCCCAGAGCTTGTTAAAATGGAAAGAATTAAACAAACAAAAAAAATGTTATAATCCCTAACGCTGTGTATCCAGTTAGTGGAATGACAACAGACTAGTCAGTTCCACTTCTGCTTCTATTATTATTTATAGTATGATGGCACCTAGAGGTCCCAACAGAGATCTGGACCTCATTGCACTAGACACTGGCCAGAGGCAGAGTACAAGATGGTCCCTGCTCTGAAGAGTTTACAGTCTAGATAGACAAAGGTGGGAAGAGAAACAGAGGCACCAGAAGGTGTCTTGCCTAAGATCTCAGAACAGGTCAGTGGCAGAACCAGAACTACAACCCGCATTTCCTGTCTTCCAAGCCAGTGCCCAGTGAACACACTGCCTCTCTTCTAACCACTCTCCCTTCTCTTGCACTCTGTTAATAATGCTGCTGTGCTCTGATTGCAGGGAGATGTTTAAATCCAAACAATAGGCAGTTTTCATTAGTTTGCATTTATTAAATTCCTAAAACACCCTTTGCATTAATATTCAGTTTTGTAAAACATTCTTCTTCTCAGAAAACTGCGCTAAAAATTGGCAATAAAATATGCATATTTATGGGACTGTATTAATACCTGACAGTGTCCTTTCAAAATCTGTTGCCTTCGATGAATGGCTGTACTACATTGCACATTTGGATGCACAAAACTTTTAAAACTGCAGTAACAAAATTTAACCATAGTGTAATAGAACGTAATAGGATTGTTATTTCCTGCAAAATTATTACACTTGCAGCAGCTGTCTTCCTTGAATTTTTGCTTTAAGACTAAACGACTTATTCCTCATTATTGTCTCATATTATACAAAGTATTCTAACAGGGCCTGGAAACGGAATACCATGTTAACAATACATACTTTAGTAAATTTATGTCCATATTGATGCTGAAGGCATACCTGAGATTGCATAACCATACTGTATATTTCTATTATACTGTAAGTACAGTCTCAGACATAATAGGATTTATTCATAGTATATTTACTCCACGGATGCAAGCATAAATATGTAAATGTCTGAAGCTTAGACTGGGAATTGCCTACTGCTGCTTTCAAGTCATGCAGCATTCTCTGCACTCTAAATGAAGGTTGACAGCAGAAAAGGCAGAGCCGTACTTCCAAGGAAAAGTATTACAGAAGGATCAAGCTTGCATATCATTAGTTTGCCATTGAATTATAATACAGAATGACAGTGGACACACAGATGGAGCTTCCACCACTACTTTCTTGAATTGAGCAACTGTGTAGTGTGAGAGGGAACATTTTTGATTTGGGAAGGTCCCGTCACAGAGTGGTTTGACCAAAGAAAGCCCTCTTTTTATATCAAATTCATGTACCAAGTAACTCTGTGTTGAAACTAATCTAATTAAAGGGTTCTGATCTTGTTTACAGGTTGTTAAGAATGAACAGATCAGCAGAATGCCTACAGAAGCAGTCAGACAATATTTTTTTTCTGGAATAAAAATTGGAATTCCAGAAACCTGTTGGGTCAGATCGTCATCTAGAGTAAATCGACATAGCTTGATTGACTTTAGTGGAACTGTGCCAGTTTTCACCAGCAGAGATCTGTCCCATTGTCTCCTCATCAGCAGGAGTTACAGAATGGGATGGGGGGAGGGATAGCTCAGGCTACATCTACACTACGGGGGGGAGTCGATTTAAGATACGCAAATTCAGCTACGTGAATAGCGTAGCTGAATTCGACATATCGCAGCCGACTTACCTCGCTGTGAGGACCGTGGCAAAATCGACCTCCGCGGCTTCCTGTCGACGGCGCTTACTCCCACCTCCGCTGGTGGAGTAAGAGCGTCGATTAGGGGATCGATTGTCGCATCCCAACGGGACGCGATAAATCGATCCCCGAGAGGTCGATTTCTACCCGCCGATTCAGGCGGGTAGTGTAGACCTAGCCTCAGTGGTTTGAGCATTGGCCTGCTAAACCCAGGGTTATGAGTTCACTCCTTGAGGGGGCCACTTGGGGATCTGGGGCAAAATCAGTACTTGGTCCTGCTAGTGAAGGCAGGGGGCTGGACTCAATGACATTTCAAGGTCCCTTCCAGTTCTAGGAGATGGGATATCTCCATTAATTATAAGAAAAGGCGAGTTTGTGATTAGAACTTCCTCTGAGGCAACAAACTCAAGTCACAGAATCATTTTTCAAAGTTGAAAAAAAAAATTAATAAAAATTGCTCACAAGGCAGTTGCTGAAGAGTAGCTGGACCAAGAGAGAATAATCCAAGCTCGGCTGCTGCAGCTCCTAGTCTAAGTAAATATGTGAGTAATCGTTGTTAGCTTTGTATTCATTTTAATTCACACCTTTCCAGCCACTTATGCGTGCATATTTTTAAAAAAATGAATCAATTGCCCATAAAAGGTGTCGGATTGTCAACACTGGAAATGAAATCCTTTGGTTACTGAACAGACGCCAAACAGCATGTGCAAGCTTACCAGTCAATTTACCGCTAGTGTTACCTGGAGGTGCACACCTCATGGTGAGAAGGTGTCAGGAACAATTCCTCCAGCGGCTTCCATTGCAGTGTGACCCTTCCACAGCCTGTGACTTCAACCACAAACTAGCCCTTAGTCTCTTTTCTTTGCTTATGGCTTTGTGCCATTTGTCATGCTGCCCCCTATGCTGCCTGCAATGCTGTCTGGATCCTCATTTACCAAGTGTCCTCTCCTTCAGATTCCTCCCCAAACCTCACTCCTCCCTCAGCATTAATAATGCCTTCAACCTCCATCTGAAGTGTGATCTTGTGTTTTTCTTATTTAGACTGTAAGCTTGTCAGGGCAGGGATGTCTTTGCATTTGTGAAGTGAAGGGTAAATTCAGGATATTACACAACTGTTGTGTAATACTAAAATTAATGGGCCAGATCTTCAGCTAGTATAAATTGTCTTAGCTTCATTGACTTCAATGAGATTCAGCTCACAAACTGAGGATCATACCCAATAATTTTAAACTGTTGCCTTCAAAGTAAAAGGCTCTGTTAGAACCATTTAACACTACTTCTTCTGAGCTTCCTGACACAGTGGGACAAATTCATTCCAGGAGTAACCACTACACCCCAAGATCAGCAATGAATTTGGCTCACTTAAGGGCCTAGCCCAGGGGTGGGCAAACTACGGCCCATGGGCTGCATCCGGCCCATCAGGCCTTTTAATCTATCCATCAAGCTCCTGCCGGGGACCGGGATCAAGGGCTTGTCCCGCTCTGGCATTCCAGCCGGAGAGCGGGTCGAGGGCTTGCTGCGTGGCTCCCAGAAGCAGCAGGGGGGCTCTCCGCATGCTGCCCCCGCCCCAAGCAGCTCCCATTGGCTGGGAACTGCAGCCAATGGGAGCTGCAGGGGCGGCACCTGCAGACGGGGCAACGCGCAGAGCTGCATAGCTGGTACCACGCCTCCACGTAGGAGCCATTGGGGGGTATTCCACTGCTTCTGGGAGCTGCAGGGGTGGTGCCTGCGGACAGGGCAGCGCACATAGCTACCTGGCTGCGCCTCTGCATAGGAACCAGAGGGGGGACATGCTGCTGCTTCCGGGAGCTGCTTGAGGTAAGCGCCACCCGGAGCCTGCACCCAAGCCCCGTCCCACCCAACACCGTCCCAGCCCCGATCCCCCTCCCGCTCTCTGAACCCCTCAGTCTCAGCCCAGAGTACCCCCTCCTGCACCTCAAACCCCTCATCCCCAGCCCCACCCCAGAATTTGCACCCCCAGCCAGAACCCTAATCCCCCCCCACCCCATCCCGGAGTTCCCTCCCACACCCTGAACAGTTCATTTCTGGCCCCACCCCAGATCCCGCACCCCCAGCATGGAGCCCTCATGTCCTCCCACATCCCAACCCCCAATTTCGTGAGCATTCATGGCCCACCGTACAATTTTTATACCCAGATGTGGCCCTCGGGCCAAAAAGTTTGCCCACCCCTGGCTTAGCCCCTTTAAGACAATGGTAAGAATCTTTTTGAACTCAAACATCAGACCAGGCCCTCAATCTCCATCTGAATGGATGTCTTGATACATTGGAAATAAAATCTACAGGCCCCATCACTTTCACCTAATGAAGGACAATGGCAACATTCCTTCTCATTATAATCTTCCTATAAAAACCCATCACAATCTTTACTGAACACTAAACCATCAGGTGTTGGAAGAAAAGGCAACAACCTAGAACTTAAAAATATAAAGGTCCTTTTAATTAAAGGTTTAAAACAGCAAGAAGGCACCAACGCATCTTTGTCTTATCTCTCAGATAAAGACCTCTTGGGCTAAGCTTGGCAAATCCTTATCTGACAGATAAAGGACCACTATCATGATGGGCCTTATCGCTTAATTAAATCGTAATACTATGAACAATGAAGTCAATAATTTGTTATACAAGAGAGCACTTCAAATTGTGTCTGTATTGGACAAAGCATCTCTATTGGCTCTCTGTATTGTGGATGCTGTAATGGGTCATGTTTTGTAACCTGTTCCTGGGCAGGAAGGAACTGATTATAAACAAAGCTTAACGTGGATAGCCTGAGATAAATAAATCTGCTGGACTGACCAGATAAATGAAAGAGCCCAGGAAGAAACTGATTTGACATATTAAGGGCCTGATCCTGCCAGCCCTTCATGTGTGGATGGACATCAATGGAGGTTCTGCATATAGAACATTTATAGGATCTGGCCCAGCCAAAAGGCAGCTCAGCAGCACAATGTAAAAGTGAATATATCCCTAAATCATTTTTAAAACATTGTGAAATCAATTAAACAAACACAGTGAATGGGAACAAACACCCAGGGGTGAGTCCTAATAGTAAGTAATAGAACTATAGTTCACATCAGTGTAACATTGATGTCTACGTACACCAGTGTGAGAGGAGAATTAACCCAATAACATATCAGTAGTGTTTACACAGCAACAAATACCATAGTACAGTGGTTTTCAACCTGTGGTCTGTGGATGCCTGGTGGTCCACGGACTATGTCTAAGTATTCCAGAGGGGTCTGCATCTCCATTTGAAATTTTCTAGGGGTCAGCAAACAAAAAAAGGTTGAAAACCACTGCCCTAGTATCAAGATTCCTTTTTTAAAATCAGTCTTCCATGAACATCAAAGCCAACCCAAAGTTATCTTGTTTGCTAGTTCCAAGTGTATTTTTAGAAAACTGTTT
This sequence comes from Trachemys scripta elegans, assembly GCF_013100865.1. Lineage (NCBI taxonomy): Eukaryota > Metazoa > Chordata > Testudines > Emydidae > Trachemys > Trachemys scripta. The sequence goes on from NC_048299.1 coordinate 18,090,185, forward strand.
AATACTTGCAATTCTTTACAAATAAACCCATTATTAAAATAAAGCACTGGCAAGATCTTTCATAGTATCAAATGCACATGCACAACATCAAATAACATCCATTGTAAGGGACCAAGGCCTAGACAGTCTGGCCCAGTGATCACAGATGTGCTGGTGTCCAAATGCTGACGACTGCCATAAGACAAGTATCAGCTATGCATCCGAAGAAGTGAGGTTTTTACCCATGAAAGCTTATGCCCAAATAAATCTGTTAGTCTTTAAGGTGCCACCAGACTCCTTGTTGTTTTTGCCATAAGACAGTAGTCCATGAGCAGGGGTTGGAAGAATCACTAGAGCCAGGTTCAATAAGCAAGAGTCAGGGTTAGAGTCAGGCCTGGGTCAGAAACCAGAAGTAGTACGAGGTTGGAATCAGAAGGCAAGGGTCAGAGTCGGAGGTCAGAAGACAAGATGTGGTCAGGAGTCACAACAGGCCAGAAAGCAGTGTGGTTGCCAAGACAACTTCCTGGGGCACCCTCCAGGGTTGAATAATGTACTTGACCAATCAGAGGGCCACAGGCTGTAGTAGAAAGAAAAACCCTGAGACACGAGGCCTGGTATAAGAGGCCCGGTATGAGCCTGAGGCCTGAACTAAAGTAGTAGTCAAGCCCTGCTAATATAAAGCAAAGTTAGCAAAAATCAGGCTGAGAGTAGAAGTCAGGCCCTGCTATAAAATGTGCCTACTTGCAAGTTCACAGAAACTAGCAAGAACAGGCCTGGTATTGCAAGAACACACACATTCCTAAGAAGTGCTAGGCACAGGACACTCATGCAAACACATTAAAGAAGGGAATGGGCGGTATAATAGGCCAAGGGAGACCAAGCCTCCGCTAACCCAGGCCGCCCATGCGGAAGAGTGGTACCAGAACACCCCACTACAGGGTTATGGTGTAAACGCACTCCTCGAAGATGATACAAGGACACACTGACCCCCTCGTAAAGATAAGGTTAGGTTGACAGGGTGATGAATAGAGATGTTTTGATCGAACCAACCTGTATAAGGTAAAGGGTTGTAACTAGTTATGTTAGGAGGCAATATGTAACTTGTTTGTATCAATGTATAAAGGAGAGGCTCAGAGGGAGTGTCTTTGGCCAGCTAAGGGCGGAATGGAAAGTCCTGCCATTCACTGAGCTGAGTCCATAGTCACGGGCATACATCTCTTAGTATCCCTGTAGCGTCTGTCGGGTGCTATTAACGTGCTTCGTCGACAGTAAACCTGGCTGGGTGCCTTCGCTACTAAACCACGTCTTGTGGTCTTATTGGGCAGTTCAATGGGAGCCTGCTGTATGGGCTCTCTGGCCAGAACCAGTGCAGCACACAAAGAGAACACACATGCAACCAATGACTAACTACATAGGCTACTGTCATTCTGGACCCTTTGGGCGGTACTTCCTGCAGCACTCAACTTCTACAGTGTTGCCTGGATCTGGCTCTGCCTGCTGTCCTAGTAGGAATGTCAGCTAGCTGTCGCAGACTCTACAGACCTGGTTCTAGTCCCACAGATCCTTACATTACCTTTCTTCAGGGGTGCCCCACTGTTGGGCCTGGTTTGTCCAGGTGATCTTGATGAAAACTTTTGACCAGGTCAGAGGATGGACATGGACACCAGGTTTCCAGGAGTGATCTTCAGGACCTTAGCCCTCCCAATCAACTAAGTAGTACAGTCTCCCCCTCTGCAGTTTAGAGTTGAGGCCAGCCTCTCTCATTCCTTTGGACCTGGACTGGTGGGGGTGGCTGTTGGGACCAGTCAGGAGGGAGGTCCTATATGTAAGGCTTCAGGAGGGATACATGGAAAATAGGGTGTATTTTAAGGATCGAGGGACCTGCAATTTGAAGGTGACTGGATTGATTTGCTGACAAATCTGGAACAGTCCAAGGTCTAGGGGATGTCCTGTTTGTACAGAGATATTTTGCTGCAAGCCAGACCTTCTGACTCACAGTGAGAGCTGGGCCTTCCTGGTGTTGATGGTCTGTATAATGCTGGTAGTCCCTTTTCGCATCTTTGAGGTGGTCCTTGAGCTCCTCCTGGATTTGATGAATTCATTGGATCCAGCTGGCAGCTGCTGGATTTGGGAAGACTGCTGGAAAGGCTGGGTGGAAGTGAGGATGGAACCTGTAATTTGAAAAAAAAGGGGATCTGCCCCATGGAGAAGTGGTTGGTAGTGTTGTATGAGAACTCGGCATAAGGATGGAGGGAGAACCAGTTATCTTGATGGTAGTTGACAAAGCACCGTCGGCATTGTGCTAATACTTGATTCACCCCCTCTGTCTGCCCATCTGGCTGGGGGGTGTGATGCAGAAGAGGTAAAAGGCTGAAGGTCCATTAACCAGAACATTTCATGCCAAAAGCATGAGACAAACTGTGGGCCCCAGTTTGAATTGATATTGTCCCGAAGCCCATGAAGATGGATCACATGCACCACTAGGAGTCGAGCCATTGTTTCAGCAAAGGGCAGGCAGTCACAGGGGATGAAGTGTGCCATTTTGGTCAGTTGGTCTATAACAGTCAAGACTACTGTGTACCTGAACAAAAGTGGGACGGCGCATAGGTGGTTTGGCCTAGTGGTCACAGCTGGCTGGTGTCCACACATCAAGGACAGCCATAAAAAAGTAGTCCATGAGCAGTGTTCATAGGAATGGCTAGAGTCAGGTTCAGTAAATAAGAGTCAGGGTCACACTCAGGCTGAAATTGGAGACCAGAGATCAGAGGTAGTACCAGGCTGAAATCAGAAGGCAAGAGTCAGGGTCAGAGTAAAGCTGGAGTCAGAGACCAGAGATTGGAAAACTGGATGTGGTTGGGAGTTGCAGCAGGCCTGAAGTCTATGTGGATTGCCCAGGGTTAAATAGTGCGCTTGACCAATCAGAGGGCTGCTGGGTTCTGCGTCACACTGTCTGGAGCAGCATGCAACTGTGAGTGCCCACTTCAGGGCAGACTGTCAAAAACAGAGCAGACACCCCAAACTGATGGCATGTTCTATAATTAGATTTCACCAAGCCAGTTACAAATATCTCCTGTTGACAATAGTTCATCTTAATTAATTGGCCTCTTAGAGTTGGTTGGGCAACTCCCACCTTTTCATGTTCTCTGTATGTATATATATATATCTCCTCACTATATGTTCCATTCTATGCATCCGATTAAGTGGGCTGTAGCCCACAAAAGCTTATGCTCAAATAAATTTGTTAGTCTCTAAGGCACCACAAGTACTCCTGTTCTTTTTGCGGATACAGACTAACACACTGCTACTCTGAAAAATGCCAACTCTGGATCACTATACCAGTCATACCATAGAGTCATAGACAGTCAGTCCCCTTAGACTCTCCAGTCTATCTTGCCACCCTGGCAAGCTGGACTTAGTGATAAATGGTCAGTCACACCAAAAATCACAAAACATTCAGGTTGCTTCCAGTCCCAAGAGTCCAGTCACTTACCCCAAATCAACTGGTACTTTAAATCTTACAAAGACAATAGCTGTAACCAGTCCTGTAATAAACTATCTAAAGGTTCATTAACTAGGAAAAAGAAATAAAAGAATTATTTACAGGTTAAAGCAAGCAAACATATACACACACAAATGAGTTACCATCTATGATTCCTAAAGATGACAGAGATGTGGTAAACTGTCCTTTCAAAATATCTTTCAGGGTGGACCCAGGGGGCTCCTGTGGTGAGCTCTGCCTTTGTTTAATGTCTCTGGCCCTGTGACAGTTCAAACAGCAACGAGAGGATCAATTTTCCTGTGACCCTGTTTTATCTTTTACTTTTGGCCTCCCAGTCCATGAGACGAGCTCCCTTGCACATAGCATTTCCAAAGTGAGATAAGGCCATTCACCAATCCTTTGTATTGTGACATTTCTTAATGGCCATGCCTGGGTTCACAAGTTCAGAGCAAACATTTTCAGAGTTGTAGAGCAAAACTTACGTATTTCCTTATAGCCTGGAATACTGACATTACAAGTGAGATTAATGCATGTAGCAACTTACAAGCATTCCATAGAGTCTAAACACTAAATACATTCTTATCAGACTAATATCTGTTTTTCACAAAACTAACATACACGTGAGCTGGTTTGGTTTCCTGCTATGCTTGTCAGTTCTTAGCTTATGCCTATGGCCTTGGCGAGAGCTGGCACTTAGCTTACCAGTGCCACATATTGTCACTCTGGACCTTTTGGATGGTACTGCCTGTGGCACCCAGTCTCCACAGTGTTCCCTGGCAGTAGCTCTGCCTAGCCTTCCAGTGGCAATGTGGGAATATTAGGCATCCCAGGTTCTAGTCCCACAGCTCCTTACATCCATTCAGTCACTAAATTCAAGCAGGATACAAGATCAGGATCAAACCCTACCCCATACTAATTCTGAACTCATGTCCTCCCAATCCATCCCAGCAGGCAGAAGCCTGACCAAATGGACAGATCCTGCTGTGTGCTCTTTAGGCCAATAAATCTAGATTCTGTTCTAGCAGTGGGTGAAGCAAAATACAAAGTAGAGGCCCTGTAATGCCTGCAGTTTCACCCCGCAGTGTGAAAATGTAGACTGTTAGAGAGTCCCTGAGACTACCTGCTGGAGTGGTTCTGTAACACAGACCTCTGTCTGCTAGAAGTAGGACATCAACATACTTAGTGCTTGTTACCAGGATGATCAGTGTAGTATAAGCACTGTGTTTTGGATCTCATTCCCACAGAAGGCGATGGGAGCTTTAAAATGTATGTGATTAGTGCTGACAATGGGGTTAGAATGGTACATTAAAAGCAGATTAAGACAATCCCTGACCACAACTAACGTCAATGGAAGAAGGATCAGGGCCCACAATAGACAGATTATCACATAGCAGTTAGATGTTGGAGCTACATTCTCAACAGTGTCAAGCTGTAAGCCACCTTTCCATCTGCCCAAGGACCAAAATTGGCCAATAGTGTAGTTAGAGCAGTCACATGGCGGCTCCAACTTGTGTCAGCTAGAACGGTCCCCCTAGGGAACATTCTGTAGGCCTGAATTCTCTGGAGCTCAGATGATAGGGCCATCATCATTTCCACACCACACTTCAGGCCCACCCTCACATGACCCCTGCACAGAACAGGGGAGTGAGTAGCATAAAGCCTGGGAAACCCCAGCACTCAATTTAGGATAGTTATAAGTATACTTTGTGTTGCTAGTGTGGTGCAAAGGGGGCTAACCTAGGGCCAAAGGTCTAGCCCTTGGATTTCAATGCTAGATCTTCCTAGTAAATTACACTGCTATGTATGCATTCTCTGGTCCCTGTAGGACCTGTGCATCCCCAACTCCTGCATATTTGGCAAGCTTTTCTCTATATGCCTTCCAAATTTTAAAGGGCAGAACATCAACAGTTGGTAATTTATGCCAAAAAACCACAATGGGCCAAATTACTCCCTGATGTAATTCTAGTGAAGCCAATAGAGTTCCATTAGGGAAGCATTTGGCCTAGTATTTATTTTATTGACATTTAAGGAATACACAGCATAAATTAAAGCAAAATTAATAATTGCTATTTATTATTTGCATTGCAGTAGTGTTTACGGGCCCCATTGGGACTGCAGCCCCTTTGTACCAGGTGCTGAACCACAAGCTTATATGTGGGGGAAGATCTCTCTATGCCTGTGCAAAACTCCATTGAATTCAGTGGGGCTCCATGTGGGAGCAGGGCTCCGCTCACCCGTATGAGTTGGTGGATCTGGGTCACATTAGAAAGTTGTTGCCCTGAAGAGCTTAACACTGAAATGAGATGCAACAAGTGGGTTAACAACCAACAATAATGGGGTGGCAAACAGGATGAAGACTACAGTGATAAAACAAGCAGACATACAGTTTAGCTACTGCACAACATGGTTATTTCAGATTTCATTGCAGAATTGTTTTGTTTTTCATATTTATGTTAAATCCTCTGCCTATTTCCTTTAATCTTCTTTCTGTTCCCTTTTCTGCACTTGTCACTCTGGGAAATGTAATTAAAGATAATGGCTGTCTTATATGTGTATCTCTCTTTTAACTCTTCGGCTCAAGGTCAGCAACAACCAATATGCCATGGTCATCAGTGCACACGCCCCAACATTTGATGATGAGGAAGACAACAAGGAGAAGTTTTATAGCGCTCTTGATGCAGTTCTCACAGCCACACCTAAGGCCGACAAACTCATCCTCCTGGGAGATTTCAATGCCAGAGTCGGATGGGACTCCCAACCCTGGAGTGGCACAATAGGCAAAGAAGGGGTGGGAAATGTAAACTCCAATGGTATTCTCCTCCTCAGCAAATGTGTGGAGCATGACCTGCTCATCACAAATACCATCTTTAGGCAGAGTAACAAATTTAAGACCACCTGGAACATCCTCGGTCCAAACACTGGCACTTCCTTGACTATGTTATTGTCAGAGCCTGAGATTATGCCAATACCAGTATAACACGAGCCATGAGAGATACAGATCACTGTTGGACAGACCATTCATTAGTAAGATCAATCATGTACCTGCAGGTCACTCCACCACACCGCAAACACCCAAAGACTAAGCGAAAGCGGTACAATGTCAAAGCACTTCAAGACGAAGCCAGCAGCGAGACATTCCAGCAACACTTGTCTGAGAAACTCTCTAAATTGCCTGATAAAATCACTGACATTCAAGAGCACTGGGATCAACTTAAAAATACCATTCACAGTGCATGTGCTGAAACTATAGGATATTCCACTGATCGGCACCAAGACTGGTTTAAGAAAAACAACAAAGAAATCCTAGAATTAATTCAACAGAAAAGAAATGCATTCTGTAACTGGCAAAATGATTCCTCTAACCAATTAAAACATGAGGCTTATCACCTACTCAAAGCCGAAGTCCAAAGGAGGCTATGTGACATCAAAAATAAGTGGCGGCAAAAGAAGGCCTCTGAGATACAGGGTTTCGTAGACCAGGATGACATGAGAAGCTTCTTTCAAGCAACAAAAGCTATATATGGATCAAGCTCCAAAGGCCCAACCCCCTTACGTTCACAGGATGGTTCCACCCTGTTCAAGGACAATGCGGCCACTAAACAATGCTGGAAGGAGCACTTTGAGAGCCTACTAAACCGTGAATCCATGGTCTCTGAAGACACCATCGAGCCTATTCCACAACGCTCAGCAATGAAACACCTTGCTGATCCCCCATCTTCTGAGGAAGTCCAGCATGTCATCACCGAGACAAAAAATCACAAGGCACCAGGCCCAGATGGCATCCCAGCTGAGGTTTTTAAAGCTGGTGGAACAATGCTCCAGCACAAACTTTGCCAACTCCTCGACAAAATTTGGACCTGCGAAGAAATTCCACCTAAGAACGCCAACATTGTTACAATATTCATCAAAGGGGACAAATCTTTGTGCAGGAACTACAGAGGTATTGCCCTCCTCTCCATCAGAGGGAAGATCCTTGGCCAGATCCTACTAAACTGCCTTCTCCCCCTTGCCAAGGGACTCCTCCCTGAATCACAGTGCAACTTCAGGTCATCCCAAGGCACAACTGACATGATCTTCATGGCACGACACATTCAGGAGAAGTGCAGAGAGCAACACCAGGAACTGCTCATGGCATTCATCCATTTAACCAAGGCCTCTGATTCTATCAATCATGATGCCCTATGGAAGGTGCTGTGTAGGTTTGGCTGTCCACAGAAATTCATTTCCATCATCAGACTACTCCATGGGATGGCTGCCACCATTCTGTGCAACGGCTCAGAGACTGAACCATTCATCATTTGCATTGGTGTCAAGCAGGGCTGTGTCATTGCTCCAACACTCTTCTCTATTTACCTCACCATGATCCTGCTTCTCATCCATGACTGCCTTCCTGATGGAATCAGGGTATGGATGGTCAACTCCTCAATTGCCGACAAAAAATCTAAGATCACGAGAATTGGCTTAACTGATAACAGTGCTACCTCAGGAGGATTCTCAGGATCAGCTGGGAAGACAGACACACTAACATCAGCATTATAGAAGTGCATGTCATGAAACACCAACTCCGCTGGGCTGGCCACTGTGTAAGTATGCCTAACACTCGCCTCCCGAAGCAAGTACTCTTCTCTCAATTAAGTCTGGGAAGAAGGGCTCGCAGAGGGTAGCGGAAGTGCTTCAAAGACATACTGAAAGTACACCTTAAAAAGGAAGGCGTCAACCCAACAAACTGGGAGGACTCAGTGCAGAACAGAACACAGCAGTGTCACACCATACACCAAGCCACAGCTCATTTTGAGGCGAGCAGATGTGCTCATGAGACAGAGAAGCAACAAAAGAGGAAAGAAAAGGCACAACAGTCCAGCCAACAACTATGTCTCCTCCAAGATTACACCTGTCGCTTCTGTGAGAAAATCTGCAAGGCACAAAATGGGCTTCCTTGCTACTTAAAAACCCATCAATGAACCCCCTTAGCAGACATCATCCTTGCATTGAGGGATAGCGAAAGAAGATTTTTAACAAGTCCAGTCTCCCCCACTACCAGTATACAAGGCCTGATTGATTTCAGTTGGCATTGGATCAGACCAATAGACACCTATAAAAAGAACAACCTTGCACACCTTGTCAGGTGTGTATTGAATCCAGCATTTCTCACCGGGTACATGTTGGTACAGTGTGATGATTGTGGGCTTAACTGCAGCAGGTGCAACAGAATGTTTACTTGGCCACATGGCACTGTCATGACAGCCAAGGATGCACATACAGAATGCATCTTGTGGTTTACTTTCTGCACTGGAAGAGGCAGGCTGGGGCTGGAACTAACCTTGCTTAGAAGAAGGTTGCCAAGAGCTCAGACACCATTTTGAAAGGAAATGACGTGTCCAGGCTCACGATTTAAGGGCTGACAGGCTGGGTCTAAGGATGGGGCATCCATCTACCTCAGCCGGGAGAGATAAGAGACCAAAGCCATATGTATTTGTTCTGGCAGACTAGATGGGTACTTGAATACAAGTTTCTGAGGAGGGAAGCTGTGGTAAAACCCTTAACCCCAAAACTATGACACCAGAAAAACAATACAGGTTATTGTTGGGGTAGTGACTTTAATACCTCCCTAGATCTTATATAGCACTCTTCATCAGTAGGTCTAAATTGCTTTACAAAAAGAAGTCAGTATGATTACCTCCGTTTTACAAAATGGGAAACTGAAGCACAGAGAAGCAAAGTAACTTGCCAAAGGTCACCCAGCTGGCCAGTGGCAGAGCCAGGAGTAGAACCCAGATCCCTACTCTGTTCAGGGAAAAATCTTAATTGGTATGGTTCTCCTCTAGTCTCCATCTTGTTTTACAAAACAACAAGTAGGACTCCATTTTGGGCGCCCTCCTTCACGAAGAGCTCCCCGTCCCTCCTCCCCTGCCTTTTTCAAATTAGAGTGGGAAAGGGCATGGAGTTGGAATAACGTGACAGAATAGTTTGCCTAGCAACCGCAGACTATTTCGGTGGCAGCCTTACTGCTGCTAGGGGCTGTCCATCCTAGCGACAGTGAGTGTCTCCCACATTGCCAGCCTGTGAAAGGAGTCCTAGCTAGGCCAGGATTGTAGTATGTGATACCAGGTTACCTCTGTTGTCATACACCACATGCACCCATTTCCATCAGCAAGTCCGCATACTACCACTCAGGATGACGCACAGGGAATGGAAGACAGAAGAAGGAAGAGGACAAGCCATTCACCTGGTGATCATCACGTCCTGTGTTCCAGCATTCCAAGTTTCATTGGTTCAGTCCTGGATTCCAGAACCATCCTTGTTGTGTGGTTGGAGTTCGTTCCCTTGAACAACCGGGGTTTGTGCCTAGGACAAGGAGAGAGATGGTACTGTAGTTTCCTTTTATTGTCTTTTGGTTATCCCAAGGTATCAGGTTCATGGGCTCCGGGCTTCAAGTCCTTCCATTCTCTGTTAACAACCGAGCCCTTACTGTTATTACTTGTATTTGTGTCTGTTAATTCTTTGTTAATTCTATAACAAGGGTTCTGTTTAAGACCACATTGGTCTAATACATCTCGCTGTATTTACTCCTTAACTCATGGGTTTCATTCTTAACTACCCCGGTGATAGATACGGGAGGGGGAAGGGCCTGCAGATTTTCCCATCTTCTGAGTGGCCTCAGAAGGTAAACACCTTAAATCTGTTTCGGGCTAGGTCTAAAGTGGTTTACAAAAGGAGGTCAGTAAGATTATCCCCATTTTACAAAATGGGAAACTGAAGCACAGAGAAGCAAAGTAACTTGCCAAAGGTCACCCAGCAGGCCAGTGGCAGAGCCAGGAGTAGAACCCTGATTCCTAGTCCAGTACTCTATCCACTAGGCCACATAATTTTCCATAGTTATGATTAATCCACCTTAAAAGATGATCTGCCATATTCCCAGGTCACGGTCAGCTAATGACTCTGCACTGGAAGCCATGATGACGACACATGATTTTCATTAAACTCTCAGTAATATTTAATAATTAGCTCTTCTATACTGGTTTTCATCCATAGATCTCAAACTATATTGAGAAGTATCTTTAACCCTATTTTACAAATGAGGAAACTGAAGCTCAGGGTCTTCATACAATGTAACTACTGTACACAGTTAGATACTACAACTACAGTCCTAAATAACAGCAGAGGGAGAGAGAAACTGAGAGATGTTCAGTAGGAAAGAGAAAAAAGATAGAGGCAAAATGTGCTGGAGAGAGAGTCAGTGAGTTCTAGAGATACAGGGAGGCTGTGTTGGATAACAACAGACATGGAGGAAAAAGCTCTTTCCACCAGCAGTGATGAGGAGGGATGGAGAGGGGATTGGATATTTTTCTTTAAAAATATGCTCTGATTCAAACAGGAATTAGTTAATTCAGGAAAGTTCTGTGGCCTGTGTTATACAGGAGGTAAGACTAGATTATCACAGTGGTCCCTTCTGGCCTTTATAATCTATGAATCCAACACTAGATAAGCATAACGCAAAGGAAACGGAGCAGAGGCAGTCAAGGTCCAAGCAATCCAGGAGATGCGTCTAAAAGAATCATGGTAATTCAGAAGAAAGACTTAAGGACTTTGAGCCTGGAGAGTCCTTATGAAAAATAAAGAGCATTTACAGTAGCTTGATATCAAAGATGAAGGACCACAACCTCACTTAAGGGAAAGTCTCAAGTAAAAGAGAATGGTGCTAGTAGAGCAGCGCCCGCAGCCATACTTTTATTAAATGCAAATTCTATGTTAAGGCACAGTAAAAATCATAAGAAGTCAGGAGGAGATACAGGCACCTGTTTGGACAAGGCTCAAGACAAAGGTCTGAGATATCATCATGACCTGAATCATCAGAAGCTTTAAAAATCAACAGCACAAACTTGAGATGTAAAGAGCACAGAGTGAATGTCGTAGGATAATGGTTGTTCAAAACAATCAGCAAACATGTTGCTGCATTCTGACCAAGTTGTGAACGATACAAGGGTGCAGCCAAAAGCCAGAGACAGTGGGAATGATGGTAATTAAACCTTGTAGTATGAGGGCATGCATTACTTTTGCAAAGTTGTCACAAGGTAAATAGGGGAGGAGCCTGCACAAAATGTGCAACTGGAAAACACCGTTGTACAATAGCTGACACATGGCTTTCCACGAAAAAGTCATACTTATCAGGATTCTTATCAGTGTTATCAGGATTCTTAATCTTCCTTTGCGTATCATCAGCAAAAGGATGAAGCTCTAGCTTATGTTCTGAAATGATCTCAAGAACCAATGATACAAATCTCTCATTGATGAGCCATAGTGCCCCATTGCCACAGATTGACTTTTGTCTTTTGCTTTTGTTGCCTAAGCATTGTCCCACTTGTGGGATGCATGCACTAGTGCAACTGGGGTTTGGAAACCTTAAAGAAATGGCCTCTTTGTGCCATCAGAATAGTATCAAGTGCCCAAAGCAGGATGAAAAACTTAGCCCGAAGTGTGATATCAATTTAATATAACATGTTTGTTTAATCCTCTATATGGCTGATATAGTATAACTCAATGAAAACGTTTAATATACATTGCTGGTCATTAAAAGCAATCAAACTGGTAGAAAAAGAAAACAATAAAGAAAATACTATAAATGCCAATTTATACATTGATGCTATGTCCTCACTTTGAATACTGTTTTCAATGAACACAATTTTCCATCTGAGAAATAGAAGAGGTTCAGAGAAAATCTGCAAAAATAATTAGAAGCCTGGGCAGACTTGCATCTTGTAATGGCTTTTCATTAGGGGTCATTGATGCAATCATCAAACCTTTCCTTAAGGAGCATAGGCAGGTTTAATTCACTGTCCTGTTTGGAGGGAAACCTCAATGAGTTTCCTTTTGTGTTGCAAAGCATCTATACAAAAGGAAGGTTGACACCAAGATGTACTGGGGGAAGTCCTGGCCCCATTGAAGTCAATAGAAGTTTTACCATTGATTTCAGTGGGGTCAGGATTGTACCTTCTGACTCCATAAAATTCAATCTGAAGGGTTGTGTTAAAGTACCAGCAGGCAGTTCCTGCAAAAGGACTATGTGTTAAAATGCAGTTAATTTTTGGCTGTAAGTCTGGGTGGGCCCCTGGAAAGAGACAAAAAGTAAGTCTTTAATCATTATTATTGAGACGAAAACCTCAAAAAAGAGACTGAATTTACAAATTTACATTGGCATAACTACATTGCTCAGGGGTGCAAAAAATACACACTCCTGATTCGTTCTGAACGACAGTTATACTGACCTAATCCCCAGTGTAGACAACACAGTATGTTGATGGGAGAGCTTCTCTCGTTGACATAATCCACTTCTGCGAGAGGCAGTAGCTAACTACACTGATGGGAGAAGCTCTCCCACTGGCATTGTAGTATCTCCACTAAAGTGCTACAGCTTTTTAGTGTAGACCTGCCCTCAGTGTAACTGATGCAGAGATGAGACTGGCACAGTAGTTCTCAGAGGTATGAACCATCCATTCATCTCAGTGGCAGCTTAGTCAGATGCCCTGTGGTGGTCAACATAAGTGACCCCTCTTTGGTGTCACCAGTGCGTGGCATTTGGGAAATACAACTTTTCCCCCCCTACAATCAAGGAGCTGAACCCAAGAATTCTGGCTGGGTCCATGGGCATATTCAAGCCCCAGTGAAGGAGCTAAACTCAAGAAGGCCATCTGCACAATTGACTGTGTAAATAGCATCTCATTTTGGTGATTCAATGGGTGGGATTTATTTTGTGGGTGGAGTTTATAGGAGTACTGCCACCTTTTTTCACCCAATCTGAGCCCTAGGCAGGGGGATGCATGATCTAGTTGGTCTTTTCTATTTCTAAGCACTAGCACAGATGCTAGAAAAGATATGTGAAAGCATTATAAAATTACCAGCTCTGACACAAAATCTGTTTGCCTGCACTGAGATGTGACCTCTACTTGGCACTGGTCAGGCCTCAGCGTGGAGTACTGTGTCCAATTCTGGGTTACTCACTTTAGGAAAGATGTGGACAAACTGGAGCGAGTTCAAAGGAGAGCAACAAAAATGATAAAAGGATTAGAAAACCTGACTTATGAGGAAAGCCAAAAAAACTGAGCAAATTTAGTCTTGAGAAAACAAAACTGAAGGGGACCTAATAATAGTCTTTACATGGCAAGGGCTGTTGAGGATGGTGATCAATTGTTCTCCATGTCCACTGACGGTAGGACAAGTAGTAATCTGCAACAAGGGACATTTAGCCAGGTTAGCTATTAGGAAAAACTTCTAATTATAAGGATAGTTAAGCACTGCACATGCTTTCCACCACTGAAGACTTTTAAGACGAGGCTGGACAAACATCTGTCAGGGATGATCTAGAGCAGTGGTTTTCAAAATTTTTTTCTGGCGACCCAGTTGAAGAAAATTGTTGATGCCCACACCCCAACGGAGCTGGGGATGAGGGGTTTGGGGTGTGGGAGGGGCTCAGGGTTGGGGCAGAGGATTAGGGTGTGGGGGTGAGGGCTGTGGCATGGGGCCAGGAATGAGGGGTTCAGGGTGTGGGAAAGGACTCTGGGCTGTGGCAGGGGGTTGAGGTGTGGGAGGGAGTCAGGGATGAGGGGTCTTGGGTGCAAGAGGGGTTCTGGGTTTTGAGGGGGCTCAGGGCTGGGGTGCAGGAGGGGGTCAGGGCTCTGGGTGCAGATTCTGGGGTGCAGCCCGAGATGAGGGGTTAGGTGTGCAGGAAGGGGCTCTGGGTTTAGAGAGGGCTCAGGGCTGGGGCAGTGGCTTGGGGCACAGGCTTACCTATGGTGGCTCCTGGTCGGTGGCGCAGCCAAGATGCAGAGGCAGGCTTCCCGCCTGTCCTAGCACCACGGACCGCACTGCGCCCTGGAAGCGGCCATCAGCACGTCTGGCTCCTAGGCGGTGGGTCGCAAATGGCTCTGCATGGCTCTCGCCAGCAGGCACCCAGCTCCCATTGGCTGGGAACCAACCAATGGGAGTGTGGAGCCAGTGCTCAGGGTGGGGCCAATGCGTGGAGCCCCATGGCTGCCCCGCCTAGGCCTTGGCTACACTTACCAGCTAGTTCGACGGCTGGAAATCGAAGTTCTGGGTTCGACTTATCGCGTCTAGTCTGGACGCGATAAGTCGAACCCGGAAGTGCTTGCCGTCGACTGCGGTACTCCAGCTCGGCGAGAGGAGTACCGCGGAGTCGACGGGGGAGCCTGCCTGCCGCGTGTGGACCAAGGTAAGTTCGAACTAAGGTACTTCGACTTCAGCTACGTTATTCACGTAGCTGAAGTTGCGTACCTTAGTTCGAATTGGGGCGGGTAGTGTAGACCAAGCCTAGGAGCCAGACTTGCTGCTGGCCGCTTCTGGGGCACAGTGCGGTGTAGGAACAGGTAGGGACTAGCCTGCCTTAGCCGGGCAGCACCGCTGATGGGACTTTTAACGGCTGGTTGCCGGTGCTGACCAGCGCCACCACGACCCAGTGCCTTACATTCGACCCTCGGTTTGAAAACCACTGCGCTAGAGTTAGTCCTGCCTCAGCGCAGGGGGTGGGAGCTGATCTCGCGAGGTCCCTTGCAGCCCTACATTGCCATTATTCTCTGACCGGATTTCTACACATGATCCCTGAGCGGCCACCAGGGGCCTATGGGTCGCCTGGGCAGGTGGGTGCAGCATCTTGCCAGACCAGCTTGCAGCTCTCTCTGTCAGGCAGCGCGGGTGTGCTCGTCCTAGGCCCTGCACCCACTAGGGCCTGGGTTTGCCAACGCTCTGAGCAGCGCTGCGCCACTCCAGCGCAGCCAGTGCGCACGCCCCAAGGCGGGACGACTTCGGCCCATCGCGCTCCCTGGAGCAGCTCTCCTCCAGCCCAGCGCCAGCAGTCCTATGCGCATGCGCACCGAAGCCTGCAGCTCTGTCTCCAGCATCCCCGGCTGTAGCTACATGCCTGTCCAGTAGACTGCGGAATACGTCACCAAGATTGGCTCGGTCACTTTTGGCGCATGCGCATTGCGTCTCAGCCAGTCTTTGTATTTCCTGCAGAGGCAAGTGCGGCGCATGCGCCCATCGTAACAGCCTCGGTGCGGTCTTCCTCAGCCAGCCAACCAGCGGCCTTTCTTTGCCTTCCGCTCTTGGGGGGAAGGGTTAGCCCTCCACGATCCCATGATGCGCTGCGGCAGCGAACCCCAGCCGTCAGTGGCGGCCGCCATGTTGTGTTAGTTTGTTGTTCTCTTGCGGCTGGTGGTGCGGAGCAGGCGGCGGGAGGGCGGAGTACCCTCGCCCCCTGCAGCCGGGCGCCGAGCGGGGCCTGCGTCCGAGGCCTTCCCCCCACTCCGAGCCCTCATTGCAACTGCGGGAGGCACCGCCAGGAGCGGCCGCCGCCCGCGCAGGAAGAGGCGCCATGGCTGCTGCCTTGGGAGGAGCAGGTACCTGAGACCTGCGGTGCGACTGCCTGGGGAGGGGGCGTGGGCAGCAGTGGCGCTGGAGTTATGGCGCGGGCCTAGGAGGGCTGTGGGAGAGCTGACGAGAGCTCTGGCTATGGGGCCTAGCAGGGGGCGGGGGGCTTACGGCGCTGAAGGGGGCCTGCAGGTGGCGTCGATGGGAGCGAATCTACCCCTTCCCTGAGGGTTGTCTCCTGTCTGGCTTCCTGTGCTAGGGATCATAGTTTCCCCAAGCAGAAGTGCTGCGGAGCGAAATTGACTCGGTTCTGGTCAGTTTCGCGTTTGCTCGACAGGTTTCGAATAACTGACCAAGCCCGTCAGTTGCTCTTCTGATGCCTGGGGAAATTGTGGGCAGCAGCCAAGGGGCTGGTGTGGGAAGCCTGAAGGTCTCACCGATTCACGTTTAGAAAGATCCTTTTCCATTCGTAAGGGCTGTACGCTTTTACAACATGAAAATTTCTATAGTTTGTGTTTTTGGCGCTCTCTTGCCAGAAAAGGCTTCTTTCTCACCACTGGCACAGCAGATTTCCCAAGCTCTGGACTGGATGGGACCTAATAGGTCCATTTTCATGTCGTATTTTTATTCAAAGCCTTTTATTCCCGTGCCATTTATAATCAAGAGTATGTGACCACTTCCCCAGTATTAATAACTTATCCTAAAAACCACCTTGTGAGGTAGTTATCCCTATTATACAAACGGAGAACGGAAGCACAGGCAAATTAATTAACTTGCTCATAGTAACATAGAAAATGTGTGACAAAGCCAAGATTTCAATGCCAGAACTCTTAACCACTTGGCCATTCTTCCTTGAGTTGTATGAGTCTATAAAATTAAAATAGCATATTGCTTTGTCTTGTCCTGTTCTAAATATTTCAAGCAATATTTTACATATCTACAAAATGCAATCTTTAAGAGTTAAAGATTGCAAAGATATGCTGAGTCACATCTAATCAGTTCTTCAGAAAAGTATAATGTAAAAAACGTATTCAACTTCTCCCTGCCCTGTAGCTCTTGGGAATCAGTTTCATTAGGAAATGTACTTGTATTTAAATACTTTTTAACAGTTTTTTTACAGTTGGGTTAGCTGTTAGGATGCTGCCTCTTTGGTAGAAACAATGGCAAGTTATGATTATCATTTGCACTAATTATGAGCAAACCCAGTTCGGAGCAAGATTTACTCACAAATAACTGTCATAGTGCTCAACATGGCTTATCCTTGTCTCACATAAGTCAGGTAACATCATGTTGACCATAGCGCAATTGTTAAAAAGAATGTAAACATAATTAAAGTTCCTAGTGAAGCTAAGCCCTTAAAAGAAAATGATTGTCAATATTTAATTGTTAAAAGTTGAAAAAGTGGGGAGGATTTTGGGGTAGGATCAGAATGCGAGCAACACGGGTACAAGTATATATGATTGTAAATACCTTTGAGGGCATCAAGTTTTAATGGTGTCAAATATTGTTTTGTATGTTTTTTTCAAAACCTACTTGAGGTGACTAGATGAAAGAAACTAGTGCATTTATTATGTGAAAGTGAACTCTGAAAACTTGAGTTCTGTTACTGAGGTTTTTAAAATTCACATTGTAAAAACACTTGATAGTTTGTGGGAAGGAAAAATATGTCATTTTTAGATGTATTTTAAAAACTATTACAAGCTGCATGGGCATCCTTTTGTGTGAAAACGTGTGCATGACCGGCAAGATCAGGGAGCTGGAGTTGATCGAAATGTTTCAAGTTACAATTACATTATTATTTGTCCTACTGTAGTGCCTAGGAGCCTAGTCATGGACCAGGACCCCATTGTGCTAAGTGTGGGTCAAAAAAATGTTTGTTCAGTGTCAGCATTGTGTTCAGCAATGAACAGAGGTTGGGAAGATGTGGCCCTTGTCCCAGTGAGCTTACAATATAGGCTATGTATTACTTTAAAAAAAAAAAAGTGTTGCACGTTGAAATAGGTCTCCTGATGTAATATTCTAGTGTAGACAAAGTGCACATAAAGACTATCTCAATGTAGCTAGTAGAGGTGAACCCCTGGTTGGGCAACAAAGAGTCCTGTGACACCTTAAAGACTAACAGATGTATTGGAGCATAAGCTTTCGTGGGTGAATGTCCACTTCCTCAGACGCATGTAATGGAAATTTCCAGAGGCAGGTATAAATATGCAGGCAATAATCCATCTGGAGATAACGAGGTTAGTTAAATCAGGGCCGGTGAGGCCCTCTTCTAGTAGTTGAGTTGTGAACACCAAGGAAGGAGAAACTGCTTTTGTAGTTGGCTAGCCATTCACAGTCTTTGTTTAATCCTGATCTGATGGTGTCAAATTTGCAAATGAACTGAAGCTCAGCAGTTTCTCTTTGAAGTCTGGTCCTGAAGTTTTTTTGCTGTAAGATGGCTACTTTTACATCTGCTATTGTGTGGCCAGGGAGATCGAAGTGTTCTCCTACAGGTTTTTGTATATTGGTTAGGGTGGTGGTTAAATATATTATTCAATATTCCAGGGTCTGAAACTGTGCTAGATGCTTTAATGTGCAAATAGAAAGATGTAGTCCCTTTCTGAAGAGTTTGCAATGTAATTTTAAACCTAAGTCACAGTAGTAAACAGTAGGCCAGGGATGTGGTGAGGAAAAACAAGGAACACAACAATGAGGTCATATTCTTACTCAATTTAGGTATGTGCACATCTTGGTCAGTTTTAAAAAAAATATGCATTGATGTTGTAGATTCAATTCTTGTTCCCATCGCAGAATTGAGTTTAAGGAATGAGGAGAGGAGAGTAATGTCTGGGTGGTCTAGAATAGGGTGGCCACTTCCTGTGTAGGGGGTGATACAGTAACGAGACATGGAGATGGTTGTGGGAGTAATGAGCAGGTTGGTGTTATTAGCTAGGTAGACAATAAAGGACAATGTTGGTTGCTATGGCTTTGAAAGTAAAGATAAAAGTTGAAACTTGATGTAGTAACGAAGCGGGGAGCCAGAGAAGGGGTGCAAAGAGGGAGTATGAAATGGTCAGAGCTGGTGAGGCAGATAACTTTAGCCAGGTGCATTTTATGAGGACTGGAAGGGAGGTGATGTCTCAAGGAAGCTCTGGAGGAAGAGGTTATAGTAGACAGTTTGGGTTTGGATGAGAGTCGGAGCTCTTTGGATAGAGAGCGGTTGGACCTACGAGAGAGAGAACATAATTTCTGCCACTAGCACTCTAGCATCCTTCCTTTCATCTTTGTCTGTTGTTGGCCATTACACAATTCAGAGGTGTAGTACAAATTCTCCTGAACGCTTCACAGGTCCAGTTGAAATTGTTTGTCTCACTTCACTGTAACTTAATTTCACTTGACAACAAAAGGCAGAACCTAGAGAGAGATTCCATTTTTGTGCAGTCAGATGGGCCGAGTCCTGGATATTTTTGTGTACCTAAGATGCATGCTACTTTGTCATGCTGTCTGACAGTTTACCAGTACTATGTGTGTTTTCCATTTTGGCTATATTGAAACTTACTTTTGACAAGGGCCTACAAAAGTTAGGGTTTTGAAAATGACACTGATCTGAGGTCAGGACTAGTTGTATCCAGTATGGACCAGTGCCAATAAGGCATTACTACTTTTAGGGACTAGTGGCAGATAGTTTTCATTTTCATGGCTAAAACCAACTCTTTTCATACCTTTGGAAAGCTGTCCTTAAAAGTCAGACCATTCTGATTACAGTATTCATAAAATGCCAATGACTTCAGTGGGTGTATCTCAATGAGTAAGTGCTCACACATGCATAAGGATTGCACAATTTGGCCCTCAATGAGTGTACTTCAGATCTTTTTGCCTCTTCAGTACATACAGACCATAATATTATATAATTGTAATTTGACAAAATAAAGTTATGTCAAATTATGTAAAGTCCTGCAGGTGATATTTATTGAAATTATTTTCCATTTTTTGTTTTGTTTTTTAAAGTCTTAGATATCTGTTATCAATCGACTTAATGATTTGCTACAGATGATGTTGTTTATGGCAAACAATTAGCAAAGAATATTAATTAATAATGGTACATTGTCAGGGATTATGCACTGCTCTCTTGCTGATCATTGATCCTAGGACTAGTGTTTGGAAAAACAACTAATTCACAAAAAAATTTCTAAGCCCTGCCAGGTAAAAGAGAATGGAACTTAAAGAAAAATATATTCATGTAATTCTGATTAGCTGTTTCTTCTCCCATCTCAACTTTAACAGTTTTAACAGCCCTTGTCTCTCAAACACACTAGACACTAAAGTTCTACACCATTTGAAAAAGATTTTGAAAAAGTAGCAGCACTGGTTAGACTATAGCAGTTGTCAAAATAGCTGATGCAAGGTTGCATTTAATTAGCCTGGAAAGATGGTACAGTAATTGAGTTACTCAGCTTTCCCTCCATGTTAACAAAAACTTCCTCTCAGAAACTGTGCCAGCTTGGTTAGTTTGTTAAAATACCTCTTGAGGAAGCAGTTAACTAAACATAGAAGCAATTAAGAAAATACTTCTTGCCTACTGAACATTGGATTATATTGTAGGATATAATTTTTCTCCTGACTTCTACACATGTTTTTTGGACAAGGGGGAAATTTACAAAGTTTTTTGATTTAATAAAATAATGGGATGTTATATGGTATCAAATTCTTGTACTTTGACCAGCAGTAATGAGAAGCAATGAAATGAAACATACAGAGTGGATTGATTTAAATGAAAACGATTTACGCTAGATCATGGTTATAAATTTAGTTTAGCATTTGTACTTTTTAGTTATTTTCCTAAAGAAAACTTGGTTCTAATTGATTGGTAAGTATTAAAACATGATGTTTGCAATTTAATTTAGCCTCTGCATTAAATTTGGTGTTTCTTTTTGCTAACCAGCAAGATCTGCTATAGCTACAAACATTTATTTAAGCAGTTTTATAGCTTAACTTACATTTTATTCAGATGCTTAATTTTTACATTTTTATTATGTTAGAAAATGATTCTTATTTACTAGCTGATTTTTTTTTTACTTATGATTTGTCAAGGTCTATTTGGATGGAAATTTAAAATTTAATAAACAATTTTAAGATGCTGCTTGTATTTTTAATTAGTTAAATAAAACTATCTGAAATGTCCTGGATATATAAGAAAAAAAGATTTTTTTAAAATTTATTAAAACATGTTGCGTTTAAAACTAACTGATATATTCAACAAAGTATTATCAGTATTATCTTTAGTAAGTGAATTGAACTGCTTGTTTCGAGGTCACCATTTTCTTCAAGATTTTAGAACTAGTAAAACTCATCCTTTCACACTTGATTTTTATTCGTAGGTCGGAAAAGGAAAACAAGGTTTCCTGCTTTTTCACCTCCCAGTTGATTTCTTAACTCTAGTTGAACTGAACTAGTTGATTCAACTGAAATGAAAACATTGTGTCTGCATCTGCAGAAGAGCTACTGCTGTCAAAAACTGGTTTAGCCCTTCAACCAGTATTGGTTCTAGGTGCTTAGTGACTTCCACCAGTTCAGTGGTTTGACTTTCTTTAAACTTGGCAGCAAACATGTATGCTTACTATTTTTAAAATTAATTTAAATGATTTTAATAGATTGTAGTAAATTTAGACCTTAATGTAGGTTGTCATGATTTCAAATTTAATTTTAATTAGGTTTATTTAAAACAATGTATTTCATTTACATTTAAAAAGTCCAGTTGAAATAAAAAATGATTTTTATCCCACACTGAAAACATACAATTTTCATACCGTTGGAGGCTTGCAGACTATTTCTGTCTGGTGATTGTGTGTGTGAGTGAGGGAGAATGGTGTGGTCAAATGTTTTGCTTGGATGAGAGGTTTTAGCCATCTCATCCAAGTGAAACGCTTGAACACTGCATCTTAATAACAAGTATATAGGACAAGCTTTTTCTTAGCCTGCATTGGTATTGCTATAGGAAGTGTTATAAGAACACTGCTATGCAATCTTCCAGCTGATTCATCTATCCCCTAATGGGGTCTTTAAAGAGCAATTTTTTTATTTTAGCCTTGTACACAAGGCTTTATGTATTTTAGTGAAGGTTTTTTAAAAAGGAGCTAGTAGATATAGAAAGAAAAATGAGATCTCCTTGCTCTGTGGAAGCTTGTTCTCAGAAAATCCTTATGATTTGCTGCCCTTTTCAGCAGGATAATACTTGTAAACTTTACCTGCTACATAACACTCAGAATCAGAAAATAATCAGTCTACCAAATTATGGAAATGTGACTGTCAAATGCATGCAACAGTGCTCCCATGTACTAGGAAAATGTAATGCAAGGAAAAATATTGCCAGCAAAGTGAGCCTGCTATGTTAAGAAACTTTAATGCATGTTAAGGGATTGATTTTGGCCAATTCCAGAGGGAGGCCAAACTTGTCTAACAAAATGGCTGACTTTCAGCCAGTGTGTGTGCAGTTTTTTGCACTGACTTCTTTCTTTGATAGCAGGGTTTCTTTTGTTATATTATTGTAGCGATATAGAGCCGAACAACGGACCACTTTTTTCCACTGATGTCCTTTAAGTTTACCCTTCAATTGGGAAATCCTGGTATGTTTTAGCACACAAATTTTCTTGTTTTCTTCCCTTGCCACCTGTGAAAGTTAATGTAGAGTGCTGGTGTCCTTAGTGAGTATCTGTCAGCCTTGCATCAAGTGCCTGATATTATCCAGGGTGGCGAGGTGGGAAGAAGGAGAGAGTCATCTTGTTGACTCACTACCTACTGTAGGAGAGCCTCAGACATGCATGTGGGCTGGTAGCACTTTTGCAGCAAGTCTTGTGGTTTCCTGTCAGGTTGGGGTTTAGTTTTTGTGTGAATTCTTCCTGCTGCTGTCTGAGTGTTGTGGAAAATATTTGGCTGTCAGTCTTACACTACCTTGAATCGTCCCTTACAATATGTACTAATTATTTATGCTAAACAATCTGTTTCATCTTGCATTTTGCTGTGACGCTGGGACTACTTTTCTCAGACATGAAGAAGAGTTGTGTGGCTCGACAGCTTGTCTCTCCCCAACAGAAGTTGGTCCAGTAAAAGATATTACCTCACCCCACCCTGTCAGTTTTACAGTTGGTCTTTTGTGCTACTGCTGATGCTGGGGAGCTTTCCTTCCCCCTTACATGTTATATTTTATGGGCATGTAACCATGCTTGACATTAACATGAACTGCTTCATAAGAATTTCTCTGGGAGCATCATCCATATCCATATGTAAAGTTTTATTCATTTACTTTTGGTTGTATTGTGAATTCCTGATATAAAGGCCTAAAAAGAAGGGGGGGGGAACCCTAAAATTTTTGTAGCTTCAGAAATGAAAAATTTACACTTGATTGTGAGTTGATATTCTCCAAATAACACTAGTCATACAATGAATCAAAAACCACTTTGATGCTTAATATCTTGCAAACCATGTGTTAGACAGAAATGCTGTTCACTAGGGGTTCCTAAATTTATTTCTGTCATGACCCTGTTCTTGACTACACAAATACTTGTAACCCTCTTATGGGCTCGTCTAACAATACATTTCAAAGTGTTGAGTCAAATTTTGATAGTACTATGGTAATTTGTAACTCACTTTTGGTCTGTAGATTTATTTGTATTATGCTAGGCAAAGTACAGAAATGAAAGTATGGTCCCTTTTCCCCAAAGAACTTACAGTCTAAATACATGAAACAACGAGAGACTACAACAGACAGACATGGGAGGCACAAGATAAAAGTGTGAAAATCATGATTCTTGTAATAAGCAGTGTCTAGCCATTGTTGAGTCTTTGGTAAGAATCATGGCAGAGGAAACTTTAATGAGAGATTTGAAAGAGGATAATGTAGCTTTGTGGATCTTTACAAGGAGTTCCTCTCATGGATAAGGGATGGCATGGGAGAAAGTGCAAAGATATTTAGAGGACACTGATGAGTGATAGAGGGACTAATGGATAATAAAGGCTGGTAGTGTTGGTAGAGTGGAGGGCAAGGTCTACAGTAGAAAACTCTTGCTGGAATAGTAATGTTGATTAGGACTGATTTTTTTTTTTTTTTTTTTTTTGACACACGTCTATGCTGGGAAAAGCCCTGGTGTAGATTGTTATACCACAAAAGGACTTTTAAACTGGTATAATTTATTTTGTTCAGTATAAACTATACTGGCAAAAGCCCTTTTTTTTTTTTTTTTTGCTTATTAAAGCTGCATCTATAGTAGGAGAGGATTTGTCAGTGTAGTTTCCCCTTTTCTATTGTAGACCAGGCTGAAGTAAAGGTTGATAGCAGCATAAATACCATTATAAGAAATAAGTACGATGAGGTGAAGCCCCAAAGAGCCATAGGGCTTATCTACACACACACAAGTTGGTTCTATTGCTTTAACTATACCGATATAGTTAAAGTAGGGTTGGTCTACACTAGGGGGGATCGATCTAAGATACGCAACTTCAGCTATGAGAATAGCGTAGCTGAAGTCGACATAGCTTAGCTCGACTTACCTCCCGTCCTCACAGCGCGGGATCGATGGTCGCGGCTCCCCCGTCGACTCCGCTTCCGCCTCTCGCCCTGGTGGAGTTCCGGAGTCGACAGGGAGCGTGTTCGGGGATCGATTTATTGCGTCTAGTTGAGACGCAATAAATCGATCCCCGGTAGATCGATTGCTACCCGCCGATCCGGTGGGTAGTGAAGACGTAGTCGTAGTATAACTCCCCCTTAGTGGGCACGATTATACCAGTATAACCTATTCTCCTTTTTGTACAGAATAAGCTGTACTGGTATAAAGTACCTTTTTACTAGTATAACGTGCCCATGCTAGGGGCTGTACCTGTAGAACTGTTGGTAAAAAATCACACCCAACTGACAGAGTTATATTGGTATAAAAACTATGTAGAGTAGGCCATGCCTGTGAGTGTATGGTGAGCAGGGGAAAATGGAGAGAGTGGTGACATAAGCAGAGCTATAATTTGGGAAAATGGTCTCTGCGGCAGCATTTGACTATATGGGAATCAAGATGGTATTTGGTAAGGCTGGAAAGGAGGAGGTTTTAGTGGTCAAGAAGCATGATGTGTGAAGTCCTGGACAAACATTTTATCTGTGTGGGCAGAGAAAAAGCTGGATCTTGGATGTTGTGGAGGGAAAAAATATTAAAATGTAGATACTGCTTGGATGTGGAGTGCTGCACTAATATGCTAAGTAGTTGAGTTCCCTTGGTTAGGACCTTACAAAATGGTGTATTGTTTCTTTCCCAAAAGAAATATAGAACAATGTCTTTTCCTTTTTATACCTCATCATGTATGACTTGACTTTCATTGGGTCACAAGCTACTGCAAACAATTTTAATGGCATGGGAATGTATAGTGACTACCATTTTAGTTTGAAAACTGTTGTATTAGTGATGACTGCCCTAGCTGAGTTTTCATTATTTTTTATGCTCACCTTGGGTTTTCCATGAGTGCCATCAATGAAACCTGCATTTAAATTAGACAAAAGGAAGATAACTAGGGTTGGCCATTGGGTGGGGAAATTGTCACAGAAGGATGCCCGGTTGAACTGGAGGACCTGAACACACACACAATCCTAAGTGGCAATTGAAAAGGTATAGGTTTTTAAAGGCTTATTTCAAACCAAACCATCAAAAAATCATTCTGAGATTGGCCCTAATTTGGTACCCCTTTGCTGTAAGAGACAAATAATTGTACTTATTCTAGTCAGGAAAGTGATTATGTAAAAATGGCACCTGTCTTATAGAAACCATTAAAACAAAAAACATGTTAATCCAAAGTTGTAGTGATATCCTTTTTTCATACTATAACCATATTCTACTTGGGGGTGAGGAATGGATTATTCTCTCCTCACAAGAGATGGTACCTCTGAGTTACAGGTCAGACATATTAGTTGGGCAATATGGGAAGATTGTCTGAACGCTGCATGCTGCACCTGTTTTGTGGATAAATTTAGGAGTTGAGTTTTTGAGGCTGCCAAATTGTCGCCACTTAAAAACAAATTCACTTAAAAGCAAAATATTTCCTGATAACCAGTCAGCACAACTTGGCTTTTTTAGGTAGTGTTTAAATACTTTTTACCATCTGAAATTTGGTTTCACTTTTCAATCAATGTGCTGACATACTTTCCTATGTTTGATTTCCCCGCATTGCAGTCTCACCTTCATTAGCAATAAGACCTCTACATCTTACTATTACTACTTCCTTACTAAGACCAAACTACATCTTAACTTTTTGAATTAAACAAATACTAGAGAAAAATTGTAAAACCAAAAAGGGGTAGGACAGTAATTCCTAAAGAGAACAAGTCATTGCTTCAGGATTAGAAAACTTCTGCGCTTCTTTTATATTCCAGTAAGAACTATCTAATGTAGTCTTCTACTTTACAGATGATGACTTTGATCAGTTTGATAAGCCTGGTGCAGAAAGGTCTTGGAGAAGAAGAACTGGAGACGATGACTGGGACAGGTAGTTAACATTTTTTCATGTTCAGACATTGAATTACATTGTTTTAGTTTCTTGGAGTGCCATTTTGTATTCTAATTCTTAAAACAGTGCAAATTCAGATACTAATGAAGCTGTTGGCAGCTATGTGTCTGTCAGCGGATGCTAAATGTTGCCAAACATATATACCTACCTTGACAAGCTTCCAGTCTGAAGACATGAACAGCTACAATACAGCCTAGATTAGATTTTTTAAATGTTGGAAATATGTAACTGTTTTTGCAGTCAGCTTTCTGACTACACTTACCTTCTCAATCACTGAATATTTAAAGCTATTTTAGCCAGTCTTCGGCGGCACATGCCATAAACAACTGATAACTTCTGTTAAAACTTGTGATCTTTGGCTACCTTTTTTAAAAAAAAAATTCATGTCTTTAATCTGAGTCATTCTTTTTTTTTTTTGGCGGGGGGGAAGGATGGGCGGATTTCTTTTAGATTTTCTATTGACAAATATAAATCTATTGAAAAGATTTGAAAGTGTAACCAAACTTAGGGCTTGTCTACACTGGCAAGTTTCTGTGCAGTAAAGCAGCTTTTTGCACTCAAACTGCAGACGTGTACACACTGTCAAGCCACTTTGTGCACAGAAACTCATCAGTTGCAGTGCTGCAAAAAAATCACCTCGAGGAGAATCTTAAGGCTATTTGCGCAGAGGCTCCAGTGCTCTATTGCCAGTGTAGACACTTGATTGCTTTCTGTGCTGTAATTGGCCTCCGGAGCTGTCCCATAATGCCTCAAGTGACCGCTCTGCTCATTGTTTTGAACTCGTCTGCCCTAGAGACATGCACCACTCCCCATTCAAAGCACCTTTCCTGACAGCCATCATGTGCTGTGCTGCTCTGCTCCGGGACACAAAGCAAACCATTAATGTGGAATGCTTGTGCTGTTGAACACAGAGGCATGTGTCTGTGTGAGAAAGAGGGAGATTGCTCTGCAGAGAGCCCATGGAGGGAGGCGGGAGCTGATGTCAGGGTTTCCCCCTGTTTCAGGACTGGTTGCTTCCTGCCGCTGTCTGAACTTACAAGACAGCATGCTGACACAGTCTCTGTCACCCAAAACACACTCTCTCTCTCCCCGCCCTCCATACACACACACACTCCCGGTCTTTCAGTCTCCTTCACCCCTCCCCGCTTCAGTTGAAAAGCAGCTGGCAATGTAATAGGATGCCCATGGAACAATGGGATTGGGAAACCTGCATCATATGATGCTGTGCCTGCCCCATGAGGCATTGCAAACCCTTCCCAAAGCACCCTGCAGCCAGTCGTACAGTGGGATAGCTACCACAATGCACTGCTGTCTTTGCCGTTGCAAGAGCTGCTAATGTGGATGTGCTCCAGCGTCACAAGGAGCACAGTGTGGACGCACGAGCGGTTTAATTCCAGTGCTTTAATAAAAGTGGCGCAGAAACTTGCCAGTGTAGGCATACCATTAGTTGGGAAACAAAGCTATGTTCTTTTGTATTGAGTCCTACGATCCAACTACACTTGTCAAGCTACTTGCCAAAAAGGTTTACACTTTCTCTTCTATGCTAGTAGCATGGTGATTTGTTCAGACATTTAGTATAGTGAAACGGATGTAGAGTCTAATCAAAGTCCCTAATTGATTTAATGCTTTTGTCTGATCTTTCACTCTGTTTACAGTACAATTTTTATCCACTCTAAGGACATGTCTAGGCTACAAACTTTTGCTGCCGCAAGTTACGTCGGCATAAAGCTGCTAAAGTTAGTATATCGCTTGTGTGCATGCATTCTTTGCTCCTTGCATCAGCGCTGTGCATAGTCACCAGAACTGCTTGTTTTGATGCACAGTTCGATGCACTATGGGTAGGCATCACAGTGTACAAAACTCTACTGTCCAGCGTAATGTCTTTTGGGACGTTTTGGCAATGTATGGTGGGGCAGAAACAAGTCACGTAGGGGTGATGGACTGTAGGGTCAGGTTCCCATCATACAACTTTCTCCAGAATCTTCTCTATCCCCAAATTTTTGTGCCTGTATTGAAAATTCCATGAACCTGCTGTGACATTCCCCAGGATTCACTCTGGACCAGGGACGGGCAAACTTTTTGGCCTGAGGGCCGCATCAGGTTTCAGAAATTGTATGGAGGACTGGTTAGAGGAGGCTTTGCCTCCCCAAACAGGCAGGTGTGGCCCGGTTCCTGATTTCCCCCCCCCCACCCCCCGCTTCTCGCCCCTGATGGTCCCCCAGGACTCCTGTCCCATCCAACCCTCCCCGTTCCCTGACAGCCCCCTCCAAACCCCCACACCATCCATTCCCCCTGCTCCCTGACTCGCCCCTAACTGCCCCCCACTGCCCCATCCAACACCCTCTCTCCTTACTGACTGTTCCCTCCCCCCCCCCCCCCCCCCCCCCCCCCGGGACCTCTGCCCCGTCCACCACCCCTTCTCCCTGACTGCCCCCGGAACCCCTGCCCACATTCACACCCCTGTTCCCCGCCCTCTGACCACCCCGACCCCTATCCACACCCCTGACCAACCCCTGAACTTCTCTGCCTCTATTCAACCCCCCCACCCCCGCTCCCTGCCCCCTTACTGCGCTGCCTGGAGCACCGGTGGCTGGCGGCGCAGCTGCACCATGACAGGCAGCCATGCTGCCTGGCTGGAGCCAGCCACGCAATGCGCAGCAGAGAGCACCGGGTCAGGACGGGCTCTGCAGCTGTGTTGCCCCAGGAGCTCGCTGTCCAGAGCATTGCGCCGGTGGCGCAGTGAGCTGAGGCTGCGGGAGAGGGGGAACAGCAGGGGAGGGGCCGGGGGCTAGCCTCCTGGGCCAGGAGGTCAGGGGCCGTGGAGAATGGTCCGGCCCGCGGGCCGTAGTTTGCCCACCTCTGGTCTGGACTGTTGAACAGCTGTGTTCCCCCAATTCTCCCACCTGGTGTACCTTTTACACTGCTTCACTGTGAGAGCAACAACTCCTGATCTGCCCCAACACAGCCTCCAGCATGTAAATCACTCCCAGCTATACTGTATGAGCGTTACAGCCAGCCACCCATGAATTATACTCCAGGCAACACCAGCAAACACCCAGTCCCAGACTTTCCCCCAGAAATGTGCATCTTGTACTGCCCAGCACCCTCCTGGACAGTACAAGCTTATATAAAGTCCATCATTTCATTAATAGATATGCACAAACCTTATCTCAAATGGAGTTTCCCAGACACTTCAATCCAAACACACACACGTTTAGATAAACTCATTTTATTGTTAACTACAAAAAAAAAGATTTTAAGTGATTACAAGTAATAAGGCATAAAAAGTCAGAATTGGTTACAATGAAATAAAAGGTAAAATGCAGCTAAGTAAACTAAAAGCCAAAGTTTCTCTCACCATAGGCTCTAGTAGTCTCTTCCTCCACAGTTCAGTGTTAATTTCCTTGTCTTTCAGGTGTGGTTGATGTCATGAGTAGAGATGAAGGGAGAGATAATTTGGGGCCTCTGCTCCCCTTTCTTATAGCTCTCTCTTTATTTGAACATTATCTCCAGCTGAGGTTCAGGAGACTGCCTTGCATCAACCTAGTTGTGCATGTGTCTACACTTAAATGTCTACCACTAGTGTAATCTCTCCATTACACTGACATGGTAACACCACCTCCCTAAGCAGCGCTGAGCCATGGTCAACGTATTGGGGTCGACGTAGCACGAGTGTAGGCACTGATTTGCCTATGTCAACCCTAACAGTCCTCCAGCAGCTGTCCCACAATGCCCAACACTGACCACTCTGGTCACAATTGTTAACTCCACTGCCCACGGGTTACGGTGACCAGAAGCCCCACACCCCATCCCTTTAAAACCCTCCAAATTTTGAAATGCCTTTTCCCGATTGTCCATCTTGGCAAGCACACCTACCAACTTTCCACTGTTGTATGAAACTGCCCAGCTGGCTCCACGTTCCAGACAGGAGTACACAGGAGATATTGGATCTCCTGGGTCTGTGGGAAGAAGAGGCTGTGAAACACAGCTATGGACTAGCAGTAGAAACATGGACATCTATGAGCAGATTGCACAGGAGGTGCAGGAGAAGGGGTCTGACGGAGATCAGCAGCAGTCCTGTATGGAAGTGAAGAAACTGCAGCAGGCACATGAGAAGCACAGGGAGGCCAACAGTTGATTCAATGCCATGTCATGACCTGCCACTTTTACAAAGAGTTGCATGCAATACTTGGGGGGAGACCCCACCACCACCCCACACGCCACCGTGGATACCTCTGAAGAGTCCAAGTCACAGGCTCCTGACATGAATAGGGGGAAAGTGGAGGAGGAAGAGGACCGGGACATGTGACTGGAAGGTCCAGCTGTGCCATAAGCCAGGACCTGTTTGAGACTCCACTGCAGTCCAGTCGAGCATAGGCAAGCCTGATGCAGAAGAAGGAACGTTGGTTAAATGTGTGAATTTTTTTCCCATCACAGTGATGGCACCCCCAACTTAGGACACAGCTATTGACTTTTCATTAATCTAGTTGTATGAGAAGAGGTAGTGATACAACAAAGAGCTAGAGCTTTTATCTGCTTTTTGTGTCCCTGTAGAGTTAGGCCGGGGTGGGGGGCATGAGGAACAGTTTATCTCTCAGGAGGATGTCCTTTGAATCGTTCTGAGAGATCTCGATGAAACTTCCATGGAGGTACACAGCAATCCTCTCCCAAAGGTTTCTAGGCGGTGCCTTATTTCTTCCTCTGCGGTAGGACACTTTCCCACGCGAATCAACAATGTCTTCAGAAGGCACCAATGCAGTAAAAAGACTAGCAGCATATGAGCCTGGGTGGCTTCAGGATGCCTGCAGCAGCTGTGCTCTCTGGTTTTGTTACCCTCACGAGTGAGATCAGCTAAAATCACCACCACCTATGGAAAATGCTGCCACTATTCAATGCCATTGCCCTATGCTCAATTTCATGCAACTGAGCAACTCCCTCCTTGTTTCTCATATCCCTGACAGGCCATACTCACCACAGCTGCCGAGCACAAGTACTCTGAAGCAGAACTGTCAATAAGCATGTCTTGTTTACAAATTTAGGGGAGCAGGGGAAGGTAGTTCCAAATCTTATCTTTTGCTTTCCATTTGTGACTATAATGGTGAAGTACCTCTGTGTGTTTTATCTGTGGCTGCTGCTGTTGGGGGATTCCCCCTCCACACCCAAAGAATTCCTGAGCCAGATAAGGAGGAAAAAGAAGAGGACTTGGGATGACATGTTCTGCGAGTCAGTGCTGCATCAAACAGTGAACAGAGGGCCTGGAAGATGAATACTGCAGATTGTATGGAGAGGGAAAGAGTGGACAGAAGAAAAGCTCGAGTCCCAGCAGGAAAAGGGGAGGGAGATGCACCAAGAAGTAGTGGGACTTCTCCAGGAGAAAACACGGATGCTGCAGACACTTGCAGACCTACAGTTTCAACAATCCCAGGCTCACCTTCCTGTGCAGTCCATGGAGAACTCCAATATAGCACTTCCCTGCACCTCCCTCCGCCAACATTCCACATGGCACCAGGGCCATCTCCCTATCCCTACCGTTCCACACTGGCGGACATTAAGGCCAATATACATACAGTGACCTGTGAGTGCCACGCTTGATGCATGTGTAGCTAAAATTGAAATGACTGTTCCTTTCTGTTCTTTAAGTTCTGTTCCATAAATTTATTAAGGTTTTAATGTATTTGCTTTTAACTTGAAAATAATTTTTTGTAGGTGTTTTCATTAGTAAATAAAATTGAATTGTTCGGAAAATAATTCATCATTATTAGTTCCCAGCATATGTTGCAGAATGCCTGAAAGTAGTGAAAGCACCCACACAGCCAATATTGTACACCGTGACAACTCATCGGATCAGTGGCAAACAGCCTAAATCATAAACAGCAAGCACCATAAAATTAATAGGCGCATTGTCAGTGTTGTATTGATAGATGTGCAGCAAGCTCCACATAATTTGTAACAGGCCCCCAAACTGCAGGGCCAGATAGAGCACAGTACACCACAACCCATTATTGTGGCTCTCTGTTGAAGTGCTCTTTCAAAGCCTCCCTGAGCCATAGAGCTCCACACTGAGCTCTTCTGATGGCCCTTGTGTCTGGCTGTTCAAACTCAACAGAGAGACAGACCACCTCTGCACTCCGTCCCGGCGGCAACTCTTCCCCTTTGCTTCACAGGTATTATGCAGGATATAGCAGGCAGCTATAACAATTGGGATAATTTTTTGTCTGAGATCCAATCTTGTGAGTAAACAGCGCCAGCACCCTTCAGCCTACCAAAAGCACATTCAACTGTCATTCTTCACCCGCTGAGACAGTAGCTGAATTTTTCTTTGGTGCTATTGAGGTGGCTGGTGTACAGCTTCTTGAGCCAGGTGAGTGAGGGGTAGACTGGGTCCCCCAAAAACACTACTGGCAGTTCAACATCGCCAAAGTAATTGGATGTTCAGGAAAGAAGGTCCCTGCTGGTAGTTTTCTGAGCTGTCCTGGGTTCTTAAAGATGCAAGCATTATGCACCTTCCCTGACCAGGCAACATTGAGCTTGGTAAAGTATTGAAGATGATCCACCAGCACTTGCATAACCATAGAAAAAATAGCCCTTTCTGTTGATGTACTCTGTGGCAAGGTGGTCTGGTACCAAAATAAGGATGTGTGCTGTCTACCACTCCACAGCAGTTCAGAAACCCCACTTCTGCAAATCCATCCATTATGTCCTGCGCATTGCTAAGATTCACAATTCTGCATAGAGGAGACAATTAACAGCCAATCCGTCGTTACAAGTTTCCACAGTGTGGTCACCACTCACTTCTCCACTGACAAAGCAGCTCTCATTTTTGTGTCCCTGTGCTGGAGGTCTGGGGAAGACTTGGCACACAAATCCAAGAATGTGACCTTGCGCATGCAAAAGTTCTGCAGTTTGTCACCCCACGTCTGCATTATGATGCAATTCCACTGGTCAGCGTTCGTTTCTCAGGCCCAGAAGCAGCACTCCACTGTTTGCAGCTGCTCCATGAACGGGAGGTGGTGTTACTATGTTAGTGTAATGGAGAGATTACATTGGTGATAGACATTTAAGTGTAGACACATGCACAACTAGGTTGACGCAAGGCAGCTTATGTTGACCTAACTTTGTAGCGTAGACCAGGCTAAGCAGTTTCCTTTGAGCTAATGTCCTAGAAGTGCAGCAGTTATCACCTACTAACTTTTACTTGCCTTCTAGAGTAATTGTCTTCCCTTCTGCTATTGCTCAGCAGAGGAAGGAGGGAGTTGTCACAGCCTTGTGAGAGAAAAGGCGAGTAGGAATCAAAGGTTTCCCATTTTTCTGCCTTTTGCTTTTAGTAGATAGTGAGACAATCTGATTTATTTTCACTACAGTTGACTTCCACTGAGAGTGACTAGGTGACCTTCTAGACATTGGCCAGTACTCCTTCCTATCCCCCTCCACAACTGTGCTGCTATTGTTGTGATGAAAATGAGGGCACTGTTTGCCATGAGCCTCTTGTTCTGGTAAAACTCCACTTATAATGAAGCTTTTTTTGGTTTGTTTTTTGTTTTTAAAGAGATGGGGAAACACTAATTTTTTTTTAGTAAGGAGTTAAGGCATATGAAGGTTCAGGTTTTGAGAAGAGCTAATCCATTTCTTTAAATGTAGATAGCCTCTTCATTGTGCTTCAATTTATTTTACTTCACTTTATATTTTAATTATATGAAGCAGTAACTTGCCAGCATAAATTGAACAGTACAGCTGTGATCTGCTTTGTTCATACAAATTAGACTTTTTTTATTGTAGTTACAGGTGCTTATTATTTTAAGATTAAGGATATGATTTAGCCATGGAGGTCACGGCAGTTACGGATTCCTCCCTGACTTCTTTGGCTTCAGCTGTCAGAGGCTGAAGCTCAGGCCGGGGTTGTGCATTCCTGTCCCCCATCCCTCCCCCAGTGGTGGTGGGCCTTGTGCTGTCAGTCCCCCCACCACCACTCCAGAGCCCGCACCCCCAGCCGGAGCTCTCACCCCACTCCTGCACCCCAAACCCCTGCCCAAGCCTGGTGAAAGTGAGTGAGGGTGGGGAGATGGAGTGAGTGGGGGGTGGGGCCTCAGAGAAGGGGCAGGAGCAAGGCCTCAGGGCGGAGGTATTCGGTTTTGTGCAATTAGAAAGTTGGTAACCCTAACCCCCCTACGTGTCACCTCTGGTAGTTTTGATCGTCTCCCATAGTCTACCCCCATGGCTTCCACCTTTTTGGGTCGCTACTTGGCCTAACCCCATCCCCCCACCGTGAAGCCCTTTTGAATTCTTAGATCACCTTACCCTTCCTTGGATATTGGAGCATGGTAACCAGGAGCTGGAGGACCTCTGTTACTTTGGAAGAGATATAGGGAGCAATCCAGAATGCAAAATAAGACACAGTTCTGGAAAATTGTTTCCCATTAGAATTTTAACAGTGCCTTTTTGAAACACTTGCCTACTTGATGGGGTTTGGATTTAAATTCTACTGGATCCATTTCCTTTACAGAGGTCTCTGCCTCTGTGCATAAAGGGGCCTAATGTCTGGTCACTTTACTGGGGGTGCACGAGACAGGTGTCTCCTGTACCTACTCTTGTTTGATATTGCTACTGAACCTTTAGCAATCAGTTTAATATACAGGTATTCATGGGATGAAGTTTGAGAACAGTAAGCATAAATGAATGTTGTATGCTGATAATCCCTTCCTATTTATTGCTGAACTGAAATCTCTCCTCATCTTTTGACATTTAAGAATATTTTTTTGAACATTGTCAGGCAGTAAAACTAACTCAGCAAAACGTATCTTATCCTTTTCTAAGGGCTACTTTTGGTACCAGCATTAGTCCTGGAATTTTCATTGGGCTTCAGCTGTGTTGAAATACCTATTCCATATTCCCAACCAACTCTCCGATCTAGCATGCGTAATTTGGATCTGCAGCTAGACTTACTGGCAAATAAATTGGAAAAATGGCAAGTGCTTAATCATTTCACTGTGGGCTTGATTAAATATTAAGATGAATGTTCTACTTTGGTCGTTGAACATCCTTCGTTACCTCCCTGTTTATATATCCCAAACTTACTTTACTGTAATTTATGGGCTGTTACCTTTTCCCACGAAGGAAATCAGTAAAAATCAGTTGTCTCTTCAAGCTCTGCTTGCCATACATCTAAGGGTAGATTCTTATTCCTTAACACTAAGCCATATTCTGAATCCTTTATGCAAACCTTCAGAATCAGGGCTTGGAGATCCTAATATTGACACTTACAGAATGGGAACTTCTGTTCCCTCCTATTGTTGTGTTTTGGGATCTACCTGTTACTCTCTCTCTCCCTTGTTCTTTATGCCACCGGAAAGATCTGGGCAGATCTAGCAAGGGCCCTAAAGTTTCTCACCTGCAAAAGTGGTTCTTTGGGGGCAACCCAGAACTTAGTTATGGGAGAGAGGTTACGGGCAAGTCTGCGCTACAAAATTAAGTCAACTTAAGTTACCGCAGCTTACAGCCACTGCAGTAATTAAATCGGTTTTTCATGTCTACACTATGCGCCTTCTGTCAGCAGTGCATGCTCTCACTAGGAGTGTGTCCATTGATTTAACCGTCAGCATGGGGCATTGCGGGTTGCTGACAGTCGGAGCCCCGCCGCCCGGGGTGTTGACAGCTGTCAGGCAGCAACAGGCAACATAAGCAACGCAATGTCTACACAGACATTGTGTCAACCTAACTACATTGACCCAAGCACTACTCCTCTCATGAAGGTTGCATAAAGTCAGTTTAGAGGGCGACTTACATCAGTGGGAGCTACATTTTAGTGTAGACTCTTAGAGATCATAGAATATCAGGGTTGGGAGGGACCTCAGGAGGTCATCTAGTCCAACCTCCTACTTAAAGCAGGACCAATCCCCAGGCAGATTTTTGCCCCAGATCCTTAAATGGCCCCCTCAAGGATTGAACTCCAACCCTGTGTTTAGCAGGCCAATGCTCAAACCACTGAGCTATCCCTCAAAAGCATTCAAAGACTCTCCCAGCTTTGAACAAATCTTTTCAAAGGGGAGGGGTCTGTTTCCCTGGGATTTCTCTTGCCCTCCAAATGTAAGTTCTCACTCTTCAGCTGTTCATACTGGGTCTAATCGACTACCAGGAATTTAGCTTCTTTGTGCCTCTTTAGTGGCTTAATCAAGTAGAATTACAGAGATGAAAGGCATGAAGATATCCACATGTAGGGAATTGGATTTGAGTACTATGATTTGGCTATCTTGGGAAGGATGGCTTATAAAAGACTCCAACATCTTGAAAACATCCACCCTTCCTTAAGATAGAAGTTCAGTGCCTATCCCTTGCATAATATAAACCTCTTTCCTGAGTCGTCATATTAATGTGCTATATATTTTATCAAACAAAAAGCATTGTGGATTCAGTAACAATTCTCCTCTGACCAATATTGAAATTACTGTATTGAATAATTATTCCAGAAAAAATATATTTTTCTTCATGTGTGAGATATGAGTACTCTTAATATTCGCTTATATTTTCCAGTGAACTTGAAGATGATTTGCTTGGAGAGGATTTGCTTACTGGTAAAAAGGTAAGAAATAAACATGTTTAATGTATGCCCAATAATTCATTACAATTTTAAATGTGAAGCTATATTTTACTCTCAACTCATGATGTCATGTTATATGACCATTTATAAATGATCAAGGATCTCCTATTTATATGGGTAAAATCAACTTAAATACCGAAATCTAAAAGACCCCCAAAACAATTCTTGCAGTCCACTGCGAAAGACAGCACAAACAATAGCAGACCTTTCAAACTTATACATCTATTAATATCACCTAGATCATCTAAACAGTAAAGGTGGTTGAAGAAATTCCAACACCAACTTTTAGTGGGGAAAAAAAAATTGAAACGTTTCGCAGAGATTGTTCAGTTTCGACTAAGTTCCTCTTGACCCCAGTGCTTTCAGTGTCTGTGACTCTGGGGCACCCTGCCTTGCAGATTGCCCCAGGGCTTCATTCCGTTTTGCAGAGAATTTCTAAATGTTTTGGTTTTGTTCCAACCAATCCTTTGTGAAACGGAGTTACTGTTCTCCACCCAGTTCTACTCACCAGTCTGGAGAGGTAGTTCTCAACACTAGTTTCTGCTTGGCTTATTCTGTTACCTAAGCAGTGCAAAAACAACACTTCCCTGATGCTACCCAACATTCTTCTCTTCCCTTCCTGAGGCCTGGCCTGCACTAAAGCTGTAAGTCGACCTAAGTTACGTCGACTTCAGGTATGTAAGTTACATAACTGAATTGGCCATAACTCCCACACCACTTTGTATCGACGGGAGACACTGTCCCGCCAACTTACCTTCTGCCTCTCAGAGAGATGGAATACAGACATTGACGGGAAAGCGCTCTGCCATTGCAGTAGTGCTGGTTTAGCCATAAGTATAGACAAGCCCTGAGACCCATTCCAACAGTCCTATCCTTCTTGATTCCTTCCAGTCTGAGATACCAGTGCAGCTTCTACAACCAGTGAACTGCAGCTCTTCTCTATCAGGGATGCATGGGGAAGGCAGGCAGCAGCCAAAGCTCATAGCCCCTTCCACTTCTTTCTGTGTATGGGGCAGCTACTAGGCAATGGCTTTGTCCTTCCCACAGTAGGAAAATCCCTAAGGTCAGTTATTGGGGGACAGATGGTACTGAAAGGTCAGATCCCAATAAGAAGGGCTGCGAGGAGTACGGGACGTCTAGGGGTCCTCCCTCCTGCATCACAGACTCCTGGAGAGAGAGAGAGAGAGAGAGAGAGAGACCCATTCCCAAAACAAAACTTCCTGTGGTGTGCCAAAAACAGTTTTACTTGCTTCAGCAGGCTTACTCTGTCTTCTGGAGAGAGTGGGGCTTCTCCTCAGAAAATAGGAAGAGAAAATAGAAGAAGAGGAGGCTACTCTGTTAAATACTAAGTAAACAAAATTAAAAAGAGAGATTGTTTTCTGAACATTTTTACTCACAGCTGGAGGATAGATTTTATGATATAACTTCATGTTAAACAGACCTCAAGTACCACTGGCAAATCTGGCTTTCTTTGGTGCATTTTTAGTGGTTTGTACCATAAATATAAATTTAATTCCATTATTTTACATTTTTTTAAGATGGTAGGAATAATACCTACATAGGAAATCCTTGCCATAATAAATTGGTGAAAAAACATCTCTCAGAATGGTCGGAGTTAGACAAATAAATTAATCCAAATATGAATAAATTCTAATCCATCATACAGGCAATACAGGATTTCTTTTCAAAGTTACCTACTTACTCCTGGGGGAATTCTGCGTGACTGTGCAATGCAGAATTTTGCAGAAATTAACGTGAATGCAGAATTTCCTTTCCCCCACAGAAATGGGCTGCAGTGCTGTTAATTGCCAATAGGGGCTGCTGGACCCGGCAGAGCCCAGCTCGCACATAGAAGACCCTGCCAGAGGGAGGGGGAGGGAGCTAGAGAGTTGCTGGCAGCTGCAGTTCCCAGCATGCCCTGAGGAAAGGAGAAGGCAGCGCGCACAAAATTCCGTGCAAGCCTGGGACCGAG
Organism: Trachemys scripta elegans; assembly: GCF_013100865.1. Taxonomy (NCBI): domain Eukaryota; kingdom Metazoa; phylum Chordata; order Testudines; family Emydidae; genus Trachemys; species Trachemys scripta. The sequence continues at coordinate 18,129,119 of NC_048299.1, forward strand.
CATCAAGCTTTTGCTCCCTCTGGATCCGTGGACTCGGGGTGTGTGTGGCTGGGCTGGGCTCTGGGAGGGGGAAGGTGGCAGAGAAACAGGAACTGGGTTGTCATAGGGGTTTCTTTAACTCCCTACTCCTAGGGGAATTTTTGTGTGTCTGTATTGTTACCAAATTACGAAAATTATTGAAACTGGCATGATTATGCAGTGTTATTTTGACAAATATTTGCAGAGTTTTAAAATGTGCGCAGAATTTTTAATTTTTTGGCACAGAATGCCCCCAGGAGTACCTATTGTGCTTTGTGCAGTCTTATTTTAAATTTTTTAAATGGCAGGACTCCCACCACTTTCTGTGAGATACTGTTCAACAGCCTAATAATAAATCTTTTGGGAAGTTATTTCACTGATATTAAGCCTAAATTGGTTTCTTCTTAATCTCATCCCATTACTTATAGCTAAACCCACCTTTTACTACTTTGGGAGGATGGGAATACTGTCACTTAGCCAAGCTATGTGTAGTTAGCTCTTTTAGTTAGTAACTCATGGTTACAGTCAAATAGAGCAGTTGATAGCACGGCTGACAAACTGGAAGCAATTCAGAGAAGGGCAGCAAAAATTACATATGCCTGAGTAATTTTTTTTTCTCTTCTTTGAACTCCTTCCTATTTACCCATATTTCTAACCTCTCTAGATCCTTTCCATTTATTTGTCTCTCCCAAGTTAGTATCCTCAAGAAATGGCAGTAACATGATGTTCCCTCCCATTCTGTGTCATGCTACTAGATTAATTAAGTTGTTTGTAAGAAGGCACTTAATATCAACCCTTCTGACCTACTCCACTAAACACCTCCCCCAACTCATTACATTGCTGGTTGATCATTACCTTTAGTTTGTCCATCAGCCAGTTTTCAGTCCCTGTGGCAATGTTGAAATCTAAGCCAATTGGAATGAATTTTGCAAGTTTTCATGAGAGACTATATCAAATGCTTCACTGAAATTTAGATATGTTGTCTTCTACATCATTCCTTTCATCAGCTAATTATAGAATTCTTTCAAAAAGCAATCAAATTTGAACAGACGTTTTTATTGTCAACATGTTGCTTATTGGCAATATTCTTTTATTGTAGTGTTTAGAGAACCTTTAACTTTGCTTTTATTTCAAAGAGATACTGTGTTTTAAAAAAAGTCATGAACATTTGTTCTTGTTTTATTATAATCTAGAATCAGTCAGACTTGTCAGATGAAGAACTGAATGATGATCTTCTACAGAGTGACAATGAAGATGAACAAAATTTCAGGTATGTGTTCTACGCCCCTCAGGGAGGTGGTGTTACTAAATGGGCATAGAGAGACACTCACGTTGCCAGGAACCACAGCTAGGTTGCCACAAGGCAGTTTACATTGACCTAACCCTGCAGTGTAGCCCAGGCTCCAGAGTGTCACAGCTAAATACAAGATGAAACAGATTGTTAGACATAGAGTTAGCACATGCTGCAAGAGACAATTCAAGGGGACGTGGACAGTTAATACCTTTGCATTCCTAGGACAAATAGGAGTCCATGATTTTTAGTGTCTAGAAAAAGTTAGGAATTTAAGCTCCCAGGCTCATTTTTTGATGGTGTTGTGCAGGTTTCCTGTAACCCACTAGCCCTCCTGTGTCCCATGACTGCAAAGGTGTTAACTGTCCATTTCACCTTGAATGGTCTCTTGCAACATGTGTTAAGTCCATATGCAATTTGTTCAACCTTGTATTTAGCTATTGACACTCTGAGTACCTTTCTTGGACTGGAAGAAGTGTCTACACTGCCACTTTCAGCGCTAAAACTTTAGTCATTCAGGGATGTGATGCCTCCTCCCCCCCCCCCCCCCCCCCCCCCCCCCCCCCGAGCGACAAAAGTTTGAGCACTAAAAAGTGCCGGTATAGATAGCACTTTATCGCCGGGAGCGCGGCTCCCAGTGATTCGGGGTGGTTCTTTTTTTATTGCCGGGAGAGCTTTCCCCCCAACGATAAAGCGTGACTACACTGCCCACGTCACAGCATTGCCACGGCCGTGCTGTAACGTGGGCAGTGTAGACATACCCTCAGAAGCTTGTCTCTTTCACCAATGGAAGTTGGTCTAATAAAAGATATTGTCTCTATAATATCCTGGGAGCAGCACAGCTACAACTACACTGCAAACAATAGGTATTCTTACTGACTTTTAATAGAGTATTGGGCATCAGGAATGCAAGATATTCAGGTAATCATTGCACTAGTAATGCTATATAGTAAAATCTGTTCATTGAAATCAATTCTTGCAAAAATTTCCATGTTCCAGAATAAGGTTGTATCTGCGTTATTTGCTTTGAAATGCCTTCCCTTGTATCTGGATATATCCATAAAATTTTTTGTATAAACCAAACATGCTTCTACTGTATTTATGGCTGAGAAAGCAATTGTAATCTTATAATTGCAGTGGTTTGTAAAACTATCCCTAAAATTATCGCTTGACCTGAAATTGCTTATTATTTGTTTTCAGCCCATCATTTAATCATATAGTTTGAGCTATAAGACATTTCAGCTATGCAATCTTAACTTTCAGTTAATGGGTTTTTGTTTTTAAATCATTGATATCAGCACAAGTCCTATTTCTCCATCCCCCTTCCCCCCCACCCCCCGCCATCACCATCATAAGCCATGACTCCTGCAGAACCCCTGGAATGCCCCCTTAACTTCAAGAGGGTATCTGACATCCTCTGAGTCTGTGGAGGTTGGCTCCAAATGTATGAAATTTGAATCGAGGACTGTATTGTTGCATCCCTTCTTGCACCATGCAGTACTGAAACTTATACAAAGACTTGTACAAGGCTTTAGAGATGAACAGTCACTCCCTGCCACATGAATGTTCTGTGGTGGTGGTGTGTCCCTAACTCACTATATGCTGTTTGAGGGTACAGGCTAAAGGGGTCATATGGTCCAATACAATATATCTGACAGCTTGGAAAGCTCACTCTAGGAGACAAAGTGGTGTCTGTCCTAAGATTTTTTTTCCCACCCGCAGTCCACATTGGGCAGGGAAGGGAGGAAAAGGAGGTAGCTTTCTCTACTGCAGTTATGGGAGTAGGGTCAAACTCCCTCCATCCTCAGACTAGCAATCTGGGCACATGGTGCTGTTCTCTCAGCAGAATTGAGCTAAAGAGCCATCAAAACAGAAACAGGATTTTCCTTTAAGTAGGAGATACCTAGTTGTGTGTCCTTTATTTCTTTCCCCTGCTACCTTTCCCTTCTTGTGCTGTGCTTAGGGTGACCAGATGTCCCGATTTTATAGGGACAGTCCCGATTTTGGGGTCTTTTTCTTATATAGGCTCCTATTACCCCCCACTCTCTGTCCCGATTTTTCACACTTGCTGTCTGGTCACCCTAGGTGCAGCAGGGGATAGCTATGTGACTGCACAGGTGGTGAAAGGAAAGAGGAGAGCACTCAGAATAGGCAGTAGTGCTGCCCAAGGGGAGGGAAACTGAGGCCTGGTCTATACTAGGAAATTAGGGTCGGAGTGCATGGGTTGAGAAAAATTAGATCCAACCCCTGGTGTTGGCAGTGTTACGTCGATGGGAGAATTCTACCGCCTCTCATGGAGGTGAATACCTGCGCTGATGGGAGAACCCTTCCCGTCTGTGTATGCGGTATCTTCACTGAAGCGTGCCACTGCAGCATTTTAACTGTGCATAAGCCCTGATTTATATGAACTATTACTTTTCCATCTCTGGCAGCTGTATTACTGTTACCCTTGGGGTGAACGCTTTTGCTGCTTTTCCCTCCAACTTCCACTCAAAGCCCTTCCAGGCTGGGGCCAACTTGGTGTACAAACAGCATACAAATCTGTTTAGATCTTGTGGTCCCAAATTTTGCAAAAGTAGATCCCTTTTAAGATAACTTGTAGAATTGTAACATGGTAAAGGAAAAAGTTTTTAAAAGTAAAACACCCCTCCAAAAACATTTTTCAATCAAAATGTTCAGCAAATCAGTAATGGTGCATTTCAAGTAAATACAATTTAAAACATCATATTTGTGAATAAACTTGTTTTCCTACTTTCTCACCAAATCTCGAGTTGGAGATTAACTGTTTTTAGGTGGTTGTGATATCAACTGTTGCAAATTAAACATCAAAACTTAAATTCTAGCCTTAGCTCATAAGAAGAATCTGAGTTTTCAAACAATTTCTTAAATACTGTTTTTAGGTTCACACAAATTCTGTTACTGATATAAAAGAATTTTTTTAAACCTCCACAGGTCACCTTTAAAAGACAGTTCTTGACTGTATAAATTGTATTTTTTTTTTCTGAATGGAAACTTAAATCTACCATAATTAATACAACAATCTAAATTCAAATTGCTTGTTTCTTGTCTACATTAATATAGTAATAAAAATGATTTAGTAGCTTTCTTGGAGGTATTAGAAAGCAGATGCAGTTGAAGTCATTTTGTGTATTTTTGTTAGTCTGGGAATTAAAATTGAATCCAGTCTGCTTGGTTACCATGCAGGACTTCTGCCAGCCTAACCTGTTAGACCATCTGGTTGGTTTGATTCCCCTGGTCAAATAATCTGCAGCTGGTGATAAGCTGTGGTACAGTATGCATTATGAGTTTATGGCATGCAGTCAAGTTGATGTGTGAGCTATATTTTTGTTCAATAATTTAGAGTACATGTATTTGTCTGCTCCATTGTACTAAATCCTCACAAATGTAGTTAATTGGTATATTTTCAACTTTGGTCTGAATCTTTTTTCCCCCTTCCACTGCAGTTCTCAAGGTGTCACAGTTAGTCTTAATGCTACATCTGGCATGGTTACATCATATGACTACTCTGAGAACGCTAATGATCATTCGATAGAACATGAGTCGGAATATGACCAAGGGGAGGACGAAATAGCTTATGACAAATCGGATGAACCTGAAGTATACTCTCAAGAGTACACAGGGGAAGGACAGTATGAAGGCAATGATGCTGAGCTGACAGAAGACCAAATAGAATATGTGGAAGAACAGGGAGAGGAAGAAATTTACAATGATGAAGTGCTAGACCTTGAAATCAATGAACCTCTAGATGAATTTCCAGTGAGTTTCTTTCTATTGTATCTCCAAAGATCACATTGCTTCACGTGCATCGGTTTTTAGACTGATTTGAAATCTGTTTACTTCCCTAGGGAGGGGGGGAAATTAGACCTATTATCACTGTCTGCCAGTTTCTTTATCTAGGCTGTGACAAAGTTTGTGTTGACAGCTTGTTTGGCGGTAGGTAATGCTCCTTTGTCATGCTGGAAGGCAGTTGAGAACCATGACCTTGAGGGTTGTATCCTTAAGGAAGAAAACAGCTTTGTGTGGTGGAGATACACTGCCAATTGTTAGAAGTACTTAATGCAAAAGCTTTTATCCAGGCTTTAGACAAGATCTGATAAAGTCCTTCCAAGGTGAAAAGATTATTGACCTGCTAAAGACATCTTTAAGGTGCTAATATTCCAAAGTGATTGATGTCCTGCTCATTCATCCTTTTTGTAACTGAGAACTGTCTAAATCTGAATAAAGAGATTGGAGTTAGTTCAGAAAATGTCACATGCATAATTTGATATCTTTTAAGCAGCATACAGAAGAGCATGTACTGATTTTAATTGCAAGTAAATATATTCCATAATCACAGTTTAAACTTCATGCATTTAGTAAGAAAAAAAATCTGCTTAAAATATCAGCTGACATATTCTGAAAAGTTTTTTGCTTTCTTTTTTATTCATGTTTGTACAGCATCTAGCATAATAGATGCTTGATCCTTGTTTGGGCCTTCTAGACAACACTTACATACAAATGAATAATAGCTGTATACAATTAGTAGAATAACTTTTTAAAGAATAATGGAATATTTTATTTTTCCCTTTTTAAAATAAAGATGGCTATTGTCAATATAGTGCCATGGAGCAGATGGCACTTCAGACAAGCAAATATTCCAGATTTACCTCCAAAGAATTTAAAATCTAAGGGCCTGATCCTCATCCCACTGAAATTAATGGGATATTGGTTGTGGCATCAGCTGGATCACACCATATTAGTTATCTGTGTTGCTGTACAATGTTATTAATATAATATTGTCAGCATTAAAGCCACTACAACTGTCCTAAAAACCCTGCTAGATTAACTACCACGTGTAATAGAAAATCACAGTAATAGCCTGGATTTTGATGAAACCTGTTTTCAATTGCTGTAACCTATACGTGTATAGTTCTGAACTTTTACACATGTGGCCCTTCCTTGTAACTTCCTTTTATAATTGTTTTAGGATGAAGATTATATACAGTCATATAATGAACAACAAGGGATGGAAGAACAGGAAGAATATGTAGCTGAAGAAGAATTGGAGGAGGTTGCTGATTCCCAAACACCTACAAATGAATCAGAAGAGGTATGTCGTGCACCTTACAGAAATCTTGACAGTTACTTATTGCAGTATTTATAATAATTTAGAATTGTTCAAATTGCTGGCTAAGAATTAATGCCAATTGGCTGCAAGCTGGCTAAATGCCAACAATTCTTGAAAAAAGAAGAACAGGAGTACTTGTGGCACCTTAGAGACTAACAAATTTATTAGAGCATAAGCTTTTGTGGACTACAGCCCACTTCTTCGGATGCATATGCTCTAATAAATTTGTTAGTCTCTAAGGTGCCACAAGTACTCCTGTTCTTCTTTTTGCGGATACAGACTAACACGGCTGCTACTCTGAAACAATTCTTGAAATCATCACTTTGTTTTTAGGATTTATGGTATGTTGTAGAAATGTTTTACTGTCCTTTGCTAGTTTTGCTAGCATCTGTGTTCACTTTTTTCTAATGAAAGTGTTGGATTTATTTTTTTTCCCTGAAAACCCGAAGGCAACAAATAAGGGTGAAGGGCATATTTCCTTTAATGTTTACACAACTGGAATTTTTAGGTGGGAGAATGATAATTCTGCACGGTATCTGTGATTTTATACATACAGTAGAACCTCAGAGTTACAAACATCAGAGTTATGAACTTAGTAATCAACCCCACACCTCATTTGGAACCAGAGGTATGCAATCGGGCAGCAGAGACCAAAAAAAGCCAGTACTGTTAGATGTAAACTACTAAAAAAAAGGGGAAAGTGTAAAAAAAAAAAAAAAAAAAATTATTTGACAAGGTAAGGAAACTTTCTTTGCTTGTTTCATTTAAATTAAGATGGTTAAAATCTGAATTTTTCTTCTGCATAGTAAAGTTTCAAAGCTGTATTAAGTCAATGTTCAGTTGTAACCTTTTTAAAGAACAAACATAATGTTTTGTTCAGAGTTACGAACAACCTCCATTCCCAAGGTGTTTGTAATGCTGAGGTTCTACTGGATATCCTAGTAACTGTAATGTGACACCTCCGTGCCCAAATGAATATATTGGGGTCAAGATGGTAATATTTTCAAAAGTGCCTAAGTCCTATATTCAAAGGAAATGTAAGCATTTAAAAGCCTAAGAGTCATTGAAAGTCAAAAAGACAAAGACCCATCTGGTGCCTTATTTGGGAGCATCTTGTGCGTGGGTCTGAAAATTCTACAAGCTTCTCCTTGCAGTTTTCTCTTAATTCTTCCATCAGGAAAGACAGCGAGGTCCCTTGTTCCCTTCTTACAGAATTAGACAGAGGCTTGATGCCAAAACCCACAGGTATTTGCTCACTGGCTACAGTAGGAAGGGGTTGTACTTGACTCTTCAGCATTAACTTGCAACAGATTCCTGGTGGGGGTAGTAAGGAGATTTGTTGTCTACCGCCTGCCCAGGAATCTGCTGCAGTATTACTTTTATCTCAAAGTTTAATTTATAGGATCTATTGGAATACTCGTTGAGGTGGAATGGCTGAATATTGGGTCTTGTGTATGCTAAAATGCTTAGTTGACCCAGCTATGTGCTCCGGAGTGTGGAAAATCCACACCCCTAAGGGATGTAGTTAAGCCAACCTGATCTGGTGTAGACGGCGCTAATTCAGAAGAATTCTTTGGTCGACCTAGCTACTGCCTCTTGGCTATATATATATATATATATACGTTGAAGTTATGCCTCTGGAGCAATTCACGTAGGTAAGCCCTTGGTTCCCTCTCCAGAGTACAAATCCATCAGCGAGTTCAACCCCAAGAGGTTCAAAAAGTGGCATTTTTGTTTGTATCCTCACTCAATTTTAGAATTTTTCAGTCTCTAGTTGTATCAAATAAACAAACTACACTGGAATAATCTTCTTTGGTAGATTAATATTTAATAAACATTTTAAAGTCTTAGTAATGTTTTATAGATCCATTTAGTAATACTTCATTTTGTGCATTTGTTGGCCTATAAACACCCTCTTTCTGGTACTCTGCTGTACTTTGACTATCCAGAGCCAAGGTCTGTGTATTGACTGATGAAAGCACAGTCCATCATGTTATTACTTAAAACAGATCATTGTATGTAATTAACACCCTGACAAGTATTAAAAAAAAATTGTTGTGGAGCAGAAACCTAAAATGTACTGGGTAATTTGACCTTAGTGGGACTGTGAAAATGCCAGTCTCTAAACTCGCATAATTTTCAGTCGTTCTACAGTTTGAAACTACACCTTTTCAGCACATTGAACTCTTGAATTCTGCAGCTTTCTTTCTTACTATTAAATATTCTGGAGGTCAGAACAGAAACTGTACTCTGCACCCTGATGAAGCGACCCTTCTCTTTAGGACCACCAGAGTGTAGTTGTGGGTAAATAGTTTGATGCTAACAGATTCCATCTTATGTGCAATATGACTCTACTTCAACATTTTGTTGCAAAGTTATAAAAATTCATAGAGGAAAAATGAGATTACTTCTGAAGTAATCTCAGTAGTAATTCTTTCAGAGATTCTTCTGGACAGCTAAAGAAGACTCAGAGGCTGAGCAAAATCAGATCAGTCATCATGAGTTTACAGTTTGAGACCTTAGAGGAGTTGGTTTGCTGTTAGGCATATGTCGTAGACTCCTTTCCAGGAACAGCAGAAAAATTTAACCAGCTCGAACCCACTGGGAAAATGAGACAAATTGTATAACCAGAAGACATAATTACTAAGCTTGCATATATACACCCTGTATATACTTTATTATCTACTTTTTCCATCAACTCAAATCCTTGGAGATTCTTTTTAGTCATTGATTTAAAGCAGATGTTGTCAGCCTATGTATGCCCAAACTTTGACCTACCTTAAAGCTGACTGTACTTGCCCTGTAGCCTATATTTTGAAAGAGAAACTTCAGACTGCCTCAGATTTATAATTTGAGCACTGCCTGCCTGCAGTTTTTCAGTAAAAGCAATTTACTAATGAGCTTTGTTCCTTTTATTCAAAGGAGACTCAATAAATTCATGATGTGTGGTGTTGTATGGCTGTGATCTTAGCTGTTTATGTTCTTGCTATTGACGAAAATGTCAACAGTATTTGATCTTCATTATCAGCTTGAAAATGCAGTGCAATCAAAAGTGTTGGTAACTGAGATCCACCTCTTAGGTAAAGAAAACATTGTTTTGTTTGTCCAGCCCATTACTAGCCTTCCTCTCCCTGGGAATGGAGATCCTCCCCATTCCTGAACAAAGCTGGAATATTCATTTCTGTCACATTTCCCCTGCCTTTCCTCTCCCACAATCATTGCCCCACTTCCTGGTTGTAATCTGCTGGGTAGAACGTGCTTGTGCTCATCAGTGTGGCTCCTATAGCATCTGGAGATTCTGCTTTTTAGCAGAATGACAGTATCCTAGTGACAAAGCAGACAGAGACAAAGCAGAAGTTAAATGCATCTCTCCAGCATGGCGTGGAGTATTAATGCTAAGCCTTCCACATTTTTGTATGTGATTGAATAATAGATGGATTGTGCTTTGACCTCTGTTAGTCTGATACCTGAACCCTCAGCTTCAAGCTCTCATTCACTGAAGCAACTGAATTCTTCATGTTGATGGAGACATTATGTGTATGGAGACATCTCCATCATGTTGATGGAGAATAAGTTTTGGATGACAGTTATTTATTTTTCTCTGCATAATCCTTCCAACCCCATTTGGGGAGGCATATCATTCTGTTCATGGTAATTAGTTTGTGATTTGGGACAGAAATACTGTTGAATCCTGAAGTGTAGTCCAGCTGTGGTGTTCTACAAAATGCTACTCTCATTGTGTTTGTGGCCAGTCCCTACAAAACTAAAGGTTTCTTTGCTTTTTGAATTGGAGTTTTGTTATCTTTTGGAAACACTTAGATTATCACTATATTGTAATATTCTTTTATTATAGTGTGCCTCAGGGCACTACTCATAGACTAGGATCCCACAGTGCTAGGTGCTGTACAAACACAGAACAAAAAGATGGTCCCTGCCCCACAGTCCATATAAAATAGCCCTGCTGGTAAGATTGATTTTGTGATAAGGAACTTCATGTAAACAAATTCTATTTGAATGAAATCTAATGCTCTCTTGTAAGAATAAAATCAGAATATATATTAACTTTCATCTTGAAATACATATTACCCATAAACTCTGTATGTAAATACTCTATGAACATTCATTTTGTTTTAAAAAATAATTTCACTGCACGTGCAATTATATATTTGGTGTAAAAGATAAAAGGGAGATGATAGCTGCTAAAAACAAACTGCAACTGTATTTTTCTGGAAGTAATCCCTAGAGATTCCCACTCCTGGGTTTCTAGACACAGATGTGAGATTCAATAACTGCCTAGAATTCAAAAAGTTAGAACTTTTGGAGGAGTCACTCATCATAAGACCCTAGTGTATACCCAGAATATCATGTTCCTTGTCAGTTACTTTTCAGACTTAAAAAAGCTAATACAGTTCCAGCTCTCATAGGGAGTTTTTTTGTTTTTTTGTGTGTCTCTAAAACTTCTGCATTTACTGAGTTTTAATTACAGGGAAGTATATTTCCTTTTGCTAAAGTGGGATTTCCTTTTTGTCCTAGCATTCTTTCTTAATTTAAAAAGGTGGGGGGGGGGATTGGCACAAGGAACTTAAATTGGGAATAAGATGTCATATTTTGGAAATGTATTTTAAACATAACTAGGGATATCCTGTTTATATTTGCTTGTGGGATCATGTTTGCTGCTCTAAGCAAATGAGGAATCACTGAATATATGATATCAAATATACAACACTGGACTCTGGCTTTTACAAGTCGTCCATGAATAGTGAACCTCATTAATTTTCACTGGATAGATGCCATCGTGAGAGAGGCTGCTCTGTGGTGAAGGTTTTATAGATCCAACTCTTCTATATTACAAAGTACATTCACATTTTTAATGGGTTAGCGAATCCCCCGCCCCAAACCTAGACTTTCCCTGGGCAAACTTTGTGCCCCTTGCTTACACGGAATAAATATTGCTATAGTTTATTTGTATTGTAGTGTCCAGGGGCCAGCCAAGAACCATTTTGTTAGGCAGTGTATAAATATAGAATAATAAGTTCCTGCATCGAAGAGCTTACAATCTAAATAGACAAGGTTGACTCAGGGTAGAGGAAAGGTTGTAACATATAGAGGGAACACAGTGATTGCTTGCAAATCTCATGCAATTGCCTTGATTTAAAAAAAAAAAATCTGTGGGGTTTTGTTAAGAATTAGCTAAATAGAGAGCAAGGAAGTGAGAAGGGCAGTAGAAGGAAGCGCAGTAAGCCAGATAAGATGAGAGAAGAGGGAAGGAAGGGAAGTGGGGAAGCATGGAGTACAGCTACAGAGAAGATTGTGTGTGTGTGTGTGTGTGTGTTGTGAGAGGGTTTGAAGCCAATAGCTAACTGACACAGGAGAGAGAGAGAAAGTACAGTAGAACCTCGGTTACAAACTGACCAATCAACCACACACCTCATTTGGAACCGGAAGTATGCAATCAGCCAGCAGTAGAGACACAGACGTACAAAAAGGCAAATAGAGTACAGTCCTGTGTTAAACGTAAACTACTAAAAAAAAAAAAAGAGAGGAAAGCAGCATTTTTCTTCTGCATAGTAAAGTTTCAAAGCTGTATTAAGTCAATGTTCAGTTGTAAACTTTTGAAAGAACCATATGTTTTGTTCAGAGTTACGAACATTTCAGAATTATGAACAACCTTCATTTCCAAGGTGTTCGTAACTCTGAAGTTCTACTTTATCCAGAGTGATATGCTGGTATAATTTGGCTTGTAATTTTAAACTTAGTCTAATAAAAACAATTTCTGCTTAGAGTTCCATTGAGACAAGCTACAAATGTTGCTTTAGAGAATGTTTTTCCTATTAAAACAGTCATATTCAAACCTCAGTGGTTCGGGAGCCAAATTAGCCATCAGCGTTACCCAAAAAAGCCACAGTACTGTGAATTCATTGCTTCGTTTATTATAGTACTATATTTTTGTAATTAAACAGTATGACAGGAAATATTTAGTTTTTCTCTCTCTAATAACTTAGATTGGCTGATAATTAAATCAATGTTTTAATATCACGTGCTGCAAGCAGCCAGAGGGGAGACATTAAAGAGCCATTTGCGGCTCGCAAGCCTTAGTCTATATATCACTTTCTTAAAGTATGCACAGTCCAATATCCAGATGTCATGACATCAAGCTGCCAAATAGGGTTGACAGTTACTCTGAGTGTAATCTCTTACATGTTACTGTATTTCTGAAGAAGTAATAATATTGACTACTTTTACCATATTATTCAGAATGTGACCTTCCTTCCCAAATTAGAACTCATTAGTCACCTTTTTATTCATTATTCCAGTCATGTTGATGATTAGTATTTATTATATGTCTAAATTCTGCTTCAAATTGATGAGTTTCTTTTCTTGGTACAAAAGGCACATAACTTTAAAAACAATGATAATCTGTGACTCCTTTGGAAAAACACACTAAAACAAACCTCTCAGGTTGGGCATCATTAAGCCAGTTTCTCAAGGATGTCAGCACCCTGCCATTTGTGCTAAATATGACTAATTAGCAGTGGAAATAAGAATTGTGGTGTGTTTTTTTTTTTTTTTTTTTTTAAATTGGGTAAGAAACATGGGTTACTTGAGCACACAAAGGCTTTTATCCCTTTTCCGGAGGAGCTGAAAGATTTCTTCACTATGTGTGGATGAATCCATATCAGCTAAACTGGAAGAATTCCTCATATTGAATTTAACAATGAGGTTGACAAAAGGTATTTTGGTGTATACATGAATTTCCTTGAATATTAGACTCTTTGTATTCATCCATCGAAAACTGGAGGATATTTGTACTGGCGTTGATGAAGAATTGCAATTTAATCATTCATTTCCTGGAGAGCTCCCAGAATTGTTTGTAAATAGTTGCAAATTTGAAGTCAAGGCTGCAATAATCAAAGATGTATGCCTGTTGCCGAGTGTGGATTGCTGATCTAAGCTGGGCTTTCTCTGCTCTGGAATACTTAGGTCAGAACCTAAGAATGGTTTGGCAGGGGGTCACAAATCCAAAAACCCCAGATTACTCATCAATTCCACATTTGAAAAGTAGTTTTACAGTTATCTGTTTCTGTAAAAAAAAATTATCTGATTACATGTAAAATAATGGAACACAATAATAAGTTAACAACCCTACAGCCAACATTGTAAATGGAACCCCTCGTGAATCGCATGGGCACATGCTGAAGGGTAGAAGGCTTCTTTTTGTATAACTTAACTTGCTGGACCCTTTAAACCATATATTAGGTGATGTGATTAAAATATGAACAATGCAAACATTAAGCAAGAACATTTTTCATGCAGAAGTGCTGCATAACTGCTAAGTTCCAAAGTCTCAAAATTCTGGCAGAAGAAATTGTGCTATTGTCCATCTTTACTCTCAGATGTTCTCATTGTGCAGAGTAAAGTTTACAAACTTGCTGTCCTCTCAGGACTTATGCTCAAATTTGTATACGCTTTGCCCCAAAGATTAAAGTCTATTTCTTACACACTAGAAGGAAATCTTAAAAAAAAATCTACAGAGTTGATGAAGCTCTGCACCAGAAGGATCCAGTTCCAAAATCTTACGTTTATATATGCCACCATCAAGAATGTGTAAAATAAATATTTGAAACACATTTGAAAATTGACAGGAGTAGTGTAGTCTCTCTGCCTTCATTCCCTTACCTAGAAAATGGGGATAACATTCTCTTTGTCTCCTGTATAAAGACCAGTGGTTCCCAAACTTCGTTCGCGGCTTGTTCAGGGTAAGCCCGTCGGGCCGTGAGACTCTTTGTTTACCTGAGTGTCCACAGGTACGGCCACTCACAGCTCCCAGTGGCCGCGGTTTGCCGTTCCTGGCCAAGAGTAGATAATGCCTCTATAGAATACAATTGTTGAGACACATTCATTTTTCACAGAAGCTATGTATAATTGTCTCATATGTTTCTTGTGGTATGATTTTTGTTTGCTAATAATTTGTATTTTTTACTAAAGGACAATTTTGTAAACTTGCAAGCTTTTCAACAGATACTTCCTTATTTAGTTTATTAAAATTCTACAAAACTTCATATTTCATTCCAAAATATTTAAATACAGCTGTGGCCCTGATCCTGCAATCTGATTCATGAGCATGCCCCCCACGTGGAGTCTCAAGGGTATGGGTTCCTGTAAATGGGTCAGATTGCATGATTGAGGCCTACTTCTGTAAAAACAGTGGCAAGGAAAACATATCAGGTTGGAAGAGACATGAGGGAGGGAAAATTGATGTCAATAAGACTTGTGCTGCCAAGTCACTTAGGTGCTTTTGAAAATCTCGTCCATAGATGCCTAAGTATAGACTAGGGGAACCTTACTTTAAGTTTCTATTGTTGAAAATTTTGGCCACAATCATTAGTAGAAATGCCTAAGTTTAATAGGTAACAAGAGTTTTAGAGTGCTTGGGTGAGCCTAGACATTGGGTTATATTACCTCTTACCAGAAAGTGGAGATAGGAAATTCAAAGTAACTTTTACCCCCATAAGAGAGCCAATAACAGTTGAGCAATCAGGTCATTGCTGTTAAACAGAGCAAAGATCAGGTTTCTTTTCCTTTCTTCTTTCTTTGTAAGACTATCTTGACAGTTTTAGCATTCATTGCTACCTTTTGAGGTAGGAATCACCCTGTGAGCTTATCCATCCAGATTCTAGGTTCTCTGTTTCTTTTAAAAACACAGGCATTTGGGCCTTGGTTATGGAGTTTTACAGAGATCTCCTGTGTCTTCCCTACTTAAATCACAAGAAAATGACTTGTCCAGGCAATGCAGAAAGAAAAACGAAATGCAACAGATGTGATTTAATTTGGCTGCAACTTTATTATATTAACATACCTGGAAATACCCAACAATAAATTGCATAGGGCAGGTCTTCATTAATTCTTCTCTTAATCATGTCCATCTCTTTGGAAGGGCTGCCATCAGCTTTCCTGCTTCTCAGCCTGGTCCCAGCCAGCCTGTTGCTAGGACCTAATGACCCTCCCCATGTATGAAGGTTAAGGGAGCCTGGAAAAATGGTGGGGTTGTTTCTCCACTCTACCAGATGTTAGCAGCCCCAAAGCACCTTTTTCTGGCAGCCTTAGGGGACGCCTCTTCCTAAATCCACTTCCAACTCCTGTTTATCAGGGAATCATATCCCCTTTGTAATGAAAAGAACGAGGAGTACTTGTGGCACCTTAGAGACTAACAAATGTATTTGGGCATAAGCTTTCGTGCTAAAACCCACTTCATCAGATGCATGGAGTGGAAAATACAGTAAGAAGAAATATATATCTACACACACAGAACATGAAAAGATGGGGTTGCCATACCAACTCTAACGAGACAAATCAATTAAGGTGGGCTAATGAGTACTTGCACTGGACCCCTACCAGACTTTCTACCTACATAGTTGCGATATCTTGACCTGGTCTCCATATCTATCTCACCGTGTCCCTGACCTGTTTGGGGAAGGCAAAAAACCCACCCCACCTCTGCTAGTCTAGTGGTGAGGAAAAAAATCCTCCCCAGTCTTAAAAGAACAAAGGGGAGTAGGGAAAGTCCAAAGCAGATCATAAAACATGGTCCTACTCTGACCCCATGGATAGGAGGAGGGTGCTGATGATTGGTGATCGATGGGAAAGAGTTTTGTCTGTAATGCATGGCATGTAAATATACTGTCCTCCTCCTGGTGCACATGATGGGCCAGAGGCCACTTCGTAGTCCCTCCTTGGCTCCACTCAGAAGTCTGTGTCCCTCCCTTTCTCTTTCCTTGTAATCCAGATGTAGTAGGGACCCTTAAAGGCGCTCCATCCTGATCTTCCTGTTGCCTAGACAGTCGCTGCATTCAGTTGCGGTGAGGACATTAGGCTTGATGTGTGTCGCCTGTGGAGCTAACTGGCTCCTATGAGTTCCTGCCTTGCCTCCTTTCTAATAATTACTATTTTAAGCGCCTTAATTTATAAGACAAACTCATGTCTTGCTTTAGTATGTTCTTTCTGTGTTCACCAAAGAGAAAAACATGTCATAGTTCATGTGTAGGCGCTAAAAAGATCTAAGCACTGCGTGTGAGACCCAATAAATCAGGAATCGGACTGCTAGTACGTAAAAAAACCCCAAACCCAATCTTTCATGGCAAATAATGCTATATTATAATATTTTAAATTCCAAACTATAAATCAAATTTAAGATGAATGTAACATTCTTAACTTTCTGTCCACCATCCCAGGACAGGAAAACTTTTGGGGGTGTGGGTGGGGGAGGGGGGACTGGGTGGAGGTTAGGCTGGAAAGAGACACTGACACTTGGGACATGGTCTTCTGTGAATAATAAAGGTTTGCTCCCATAAGAAGATCTCGAATGTGACTTGAGAACAAGGGCATAACATTCCATTATGCAGATTTAGTATATTAAAATTGGGTACTGCATAACAGTACATTCTTTTGATGAGATGAGAAACTGCTCAATTTAAACTTCATTTCCACTAGACTATTTTCTCATGACAAGCAAAACTGTACCTAATCAAAGGAATCTAATTTAGAAATTGTGATGTTATCTAGTCTTTATTCTTTCATGTTATTGACAATTGCTCTGAGTCATAAACACTAAGAATAATTAATTTATTCTTGTAATGTTTTTTTTGAATAATCCAGTGTTTTTTGGATACTGATGGTATCCAAACCCTGAAACTATGGAATAGTCATTTTTCTACATGTCATCACAGGATATTTGATGCGGTTTTGTTTTTTAAAAGCTGTGGACTAATCAGATTTAGTTCTGGTAGAATATTCAAAATACCCTCTTAAGCATTGAAATAACAATACAAGATATGTTCCAAGAGTTTGGCTAGAAATGTTTTACAGAAATCAGTTATACCTCAGATATGTAGCTACTGTATATTGTAACCAAACAAACCTATAAGATATGGTGAATTGCCTGCTGTTCCCAAACCGTGCACAAGAATTCTTTATAATAGCAGAATGGTACAGGCAGTGGAGCCCTTGTATAAGACATTTATTTTGTGTTTTGTTTTGTTTCCTGTCTTGATAAAGATTCTTTCAAAAATGGTAATATTTTTAGCATGTTGAAAATCTGTCTCAGGCAATGTTAGTTTGTACTCATCTTTCTCTCTTGTGATGCAGGCAGCTATTGAAACTC
Source organism: Trachemys scripta elegans (assembly GCF_013100865.1). Taxonomy (NCBI): domain Eukaryota; kingdom Metazoa; phylum Chordata; order Testudines; family Emydidae; genus Trachemys; species Trachemys scripta. The sequence continues at coordinate 18,146,714 of NC_048299.1, forward strand.
TGGAACTTCAGGAGGAAACAAAAGAAGAATCTGATGAAGAGGAGGAGGAGGATGAAGAATCTGGACGACTACGTTTCAAAACTGAACGAAAAGAAGGAACCATCATTAGGCTCTCAGACATAACGAGAGAGAGGAGAAACATTCCAGAAACTTTGGGTAAGATTCTGTGGCAATGGACTATAATAAATGACTATAATAAAAGAAAGGAAAAGATTGGATTACTTAAAGCCCTATTAACCAATAAATGTTATCCTTAAGGTAAAAGAATGTAGTCTGCCATAGACTCTGCTTGTCTATATCCAAGCTGTTCGCAGCTTGTTTTCCTAGTAACTTTAGTTCTCCTCCTCCTTCAGAATATCAGAAAAAGTATATGCTTTTTCAAAAGCCAATGCAATTCATTGAAGTGTTTCAGATTCCTTAAACCTGGCTGTCCTTTAAACAGGGGTGCTGGAACAATTTTTATAGAGGGAGTGCTGTGAGCCATTGAACCAAACTGAAAATCCTGTATACAATGTAAACTTCAAATCAGGGGGGGCTGCAGCACCCGTAGTTCCAGCACCTATGCCTTTAAACAGCAGTTGGCTATACACTGGGAAAATTCCACTACTGTTTTAATATTTCCACCTTTTAAATGACCCCCTCAGATTTTCATGCATGGTGTAAGGCTCACAGTTCAAGTAAACATCACACTAGTTGAAAGCAACTTTCTGGGGTACGTTGGCACACAGCATATATCCAGCTGCACTGACTGTATATTTGGCACGTGTTTCAGCATTGAAGTGGGAAAGCCATTATGTGCTCAATCCTAATAAGACTTTTTCATCAATTAGCTAATAAACTGTTGTGATGTTATGTGCGATTTCAGTGAAAAAATGATAAATTGATTTTCGGCTTCCCCTTATTTGCCCAGTTTTAGTCTGTCCAAATAAAGTCACAGTGAGGTATCTTGGAGAGGGGTTCATTTCACCAAATCTTTTTATGCTCTGGATGCTGAAATATTTGATACTGTGATATAAAAAATCCCTTGTTCTGTTGGGGATCACTGAAGCTGCTGCTCATGTTAGATTTCAGATAATGGCAGCACTTTTAGTATATATTGAGGCCACAATCAATACCAGCATCTGATGTCAGAAGTGCTTGGTATTACTGGGGTTAAATGCTAAGACACAATGATCTAGAATCAAGACTGCCCAGATTCAAAATATGGCAGTCCATGATGACGATACAGATGCTGGAACACCTTTTGAAGAAGTATTTGCCATTGCGCAGTGCTCACAGTTCTGCAGAAACTAAGTATCAATTCAAACTGTGGAAAAAGGTTTGGATGTCTTCCTGAAGAGAGTCAAGGTATGAAGCAGCTAACTTGAGAAGGAATGGAGGTAGCTCATCAGATACCATTGGTCTATAAAGCATTGAGAGCAGATGGTGCTTGCAGATCTGTATGGCTGCACTCATCAGATCTTCATAAAGACTTTCTGTAGGATGTGTGGAATATTTTTTGGAAGACTGCAGAGGCTATATTCAGAAGAGCAAAGGGCACGATCCACTTTGTTTTCTCTGGTCCCTCTTCAGGCAAAGAAGGTGGCAAGGGAACGGCCTCAGCCTGGAGGTTAGCCTAGATAGCTAGTCTGAAGTCAATAATCAGGCTGCTTCTACTTTCCTTCCAAAGAAAGCCAACGTGTCCTAAACCTCCAGGTTTTTTGAAGGGTCCCATAACAAATAGCTAGACTGCCAGTGCTTTCTTCAGAGAGCTTTTTTATGGGGGGAGAATTAAGAGCCTTTTTACCTTCAATAAACACTAGTTACTTAAGATCCAGCAAGGCAACAGATCTTGCTTCAGAGAGACTCCTCCAAATTGCCCTTCTTGAGATTCCTCTACAGTTCAACAGTAAGAGGAATAACGCTGCAAGAAATTTGATTCTTCTTGGCAAAAAGTCATTGAGTTCATGCTATTGAAAGAAGGAGGAAGGAGTTTTTATTCCAGAAATTTATTCATTCTGACAAATCCTGTCAGCAAGGACCGTGCTACAGATGTTGGCCTGATTGGCACAACAAAATTCATGGCATGTGATCCATGTCAAACCTCAGTGGATCATGAGATTTCGGTAGTTTCAAGTCAGGGGAAAACTCTTATTGAATCTGGGCAATGAATTAACTAATTAGCCATGCTTGTTTGGTATTTCGGGCAAAAATCTTTAATTAGGAAAAACTTCCAATCCACATTGTTATAGAATGATGAATGCATCCTGACTAGGATGGGAGGAGCCTCTCCAGAGGGGCTTCACGTCCAGGCGCTCCAATAATAATGTATAAGGAGTCTAGAGATGTGTGATACTGAACGCACTAAGTACCCTCAGATGTGTTTTGCCTTATCTACATACAATATGTCACTGGCTCAATTAAAGTGATTTTTTTAAATGAAATTTGTTAAACTGATGTAAACCCTTGCATAGAATTGGTTTATAGTTGCCTAGTATTAAGGTAAATGGCAGCTGTAAACAGATTTAAGTGTATCCAGGTGGTTTTGTAACAACTGTGAATGCTTAAGGAAAAAGCTTAAAGGGAAACAGTGCTTTTATATTACAGTTTTTATCAAGTTTTTGGGTTACTTGATATATCGCTCAGATACAAGCAAAGCAAGATAAAATGACTATCCAAATATGAACTAAAATAAATGGCATTTGGTTAGTTCTATTTTTGTATTTTTTTGCCAGTTGCTTTTGTTAGAACAAAATGTGATTGGTTTAATTTTTGTGTTTGTTAATGAAAGGACATACAGTAAACTACAGTAGCCGTTAAACTAACAGCAATGCAAAATTTGTCATTTGCATATAAATATCAGCTCTGCTTTTGGGATTACTGTTAATAGATATTACTGATTTAAAAATGAAACTTTGTTGCATAGCTACATCTCTTTACTTTAAAATCTGGACATAGTTGAGAAAACACTTAAAGAGAAATTAACATTTCAGTTGAAGTTACAAACGTAATTTCCATCCTGTCACATTTTGGTGACCTTTTGTGACAGCTTGTCTCTATTGGAGGGAAGCATTCTTACTTGCTGATTAAAGATGTCATTTGAAACCATTTTATTACCAGGGGTAGTGAAATTAATCTTGACACTTAGAGCCACTAGAAAAATAATTGCTGATTCACTACATTAACTGTGTATGTGTATGAAAGAGAGAACTGTGTAGTCAAGATTAGAATGTGTGTGCTTGGAAAATAAATATATAAAATGTAGAAATTATTCTCTCATGAATGATGTTGAAACTTTTCCTAAATGTTTTTTTTAACAAAGAAAATGTAATAGGTGGTTTTGAAAAGATTTTAGGGAGACATGTTAAGGAAAGGATATAAAATAAGTTTCTGAGAATACTGAATTCATCCTTTAAATAAAGCTTTTTATGTACTCATTATTACCATGTAGAATTATTGAGTGGCTGTATAGAGCTTACATTATGGATGGATGTATACAACAGACTTATTTTTCTTTAAGGAAAGAGCGGGAGATAATTACCTTATTTGTCCTGGTACAATCAAAAACCACCAGCATACTTCAAAGCAGCTCTGCTCTGCTCTCCTGCTCTTCCCAGGAACTCTTCCCTCTAGGCCTGATTTAAAAAAAACAAACAGTATGGCTTCCATGCTTATGGAAAGCCATACACAAAGCAGTTGGAACTATTAGTGATGCTGTACTGATGCTGATGTCAGCAAGAATATGCACAATGTAGTCTGTTTATGCTTGGTATAACATCTAACTTTGAATATACTGAGTTTTTGGTCTGAAATCTCAATGTTTCATTAAACTTGTTGCCCTTTCACACACACTCATGCAGAAATGAGTAATAAGGTTACAAGTCTGAGTGCTCAGATCAGGAAATATGCAAAATGTCACCTAATTTAACCTTGTCCCATCACTAACGCATACATAGCACCCAGTTTCTCCCTCTGATACATCCATGGCACTCCTGTTGAAAACCATTCATGTTGTACATGTGTATATTAAACAGAATTATTCTCATGGTAATTTACAGTATGTTTATCAGCATTGTTCCAAAATATTCTGTGTATGCATAGAGGATGAATGAAGGATACTATGAGAACCTTCACTTTTGCATTATCTGACTTTTGAGTGTTTAAGGCTCTGAACCGCCACATCAACGTACAAATAGTGTACTTCTCCATTGTGTGGCGTCTTAGGCCAGACCAACACTACAGACTTCTATCAGTATAACTATGTCGCACTGGGGTGTGAATAATCCACCCCCCTGAGCAACATAATTCTACTGACCTAACCCCTTATAGATAGTGCTATGTCAGTGGGAGAGCTTCTCCCGCTGACATAGCTACCGCCTCTCGGGGAGATGGCTTAACTATGCCGACAGCAGAAGCTCTCCCATCTGTGCAGTAGCTGCAGCACTGTATGTGAAAACAGGCCTTTGCTGATTGCAGGGGGATACCATGCAGATGCAAATTTGCAGGGCTGGGGCATAAAGTTGGAACCTCAAGTTGATTTCTTTGTTCTTTTAGGAAAGCTAAAGAATTAAAACACTGAATATCTCTCCTGACCTCATAACGTACTTCCACAGTCCCACAATCAAATTTTTTTTAAATGTTTCTAAACTGCAATGAAGTGAACAACATCGTATCCAAATAATCACAGTCTTCATAGTACACGTGTAGCAGTGCCTGCTGTAGTTTGTTGCAGAATAGTAACCATTATATAACCCTGTTATTTTACATTCATAATTTTATGGAACTGTATTTGTTGACTGAAAAATTGAGCAAGTCGTCTGTGCTTATGTGACCTAAAATGCATTTGACAGCTGTTTTTTAGTTCAGTGAGTAGCTTCCTCGACAGTTTAGCCACCTCTCCTTTCCCTCAACTTAACCACATTTTTGGAGACCAACACAGCTGAAATTTGAGCCTTGAAACATAGCATAGGCATTATCCTGGACACACAGGAAGAAAGATGAGAGACAAGGGATATGGTTTTAACTAGATCAGAACTTCATTAACTCGTTTGGAAACTACCTGGCAATAACGTGTCCAGTTCAGTTTGTCCTTCCTTCCATAATCCAGTCTATCTGGTGAAGGGCTGCTGTCAGCTTTCCAAACCTTTTCAACTGCTCCCAGCAACCCTCTCCTGGCTCCATCTTCTCATCAGCAACTGGCAACCACTCTGTGCAAATGTATAATGAATGTTAGGGTGTCTGCAGTTTTTGCCACATTTTGTAATACTCCTCAAGTTCTGAACCCCTTTTTAAGGGCCGCCTAAAACATTACGCCACTAGTTATCTTTTCTGTTGCAAATATACAGCCTTCACAATCGAAACACACACAAAGTATCTCCAGCCAAATAAGAATAGCAGCGGGTTCCTGTGTCTGCTCCTCCCACGCCTACACATGCATGCCTCAGTCAGCTGTGAACTTGAAAGCTTAATGAGATCACTTGTAAGTAAGTTTAAAACAGTGATTTAAGTAGCTTTAGTTATTACATCCCCTGCCATTTTTGTGGCTTTATCACATTCTTACTTTAAGATTTTTCTCCCTATGGTTGTGTGAAAGACCCATACAACATGGAAAAATGACTCAGTAGGAGCAGAGCAACTGATTTATACCCAGCATGCTTTGATACGCAAACTAAACATTTTTCTCTCTAAACTTTCAATTTTAGGTATTATTTGTAATACCAGTTGAGAAAAATATTTCATACAGAAATGTGACTATCTTGATGCTGTCCCTTTAAATTGTAACATTAAACATGGATTATTTCTTTTTATGGAAAAAAAGGATCGGTAAATTCATTTCAGCATACAGCAAATACATATTCTAATAGTGTTAAATTTGCACAGTTAACAAGATAAAGGGAAAAGTCAGTTTCGAAAGTTTCACCATATTATTTATTAGAGATTTTCTAGTTAAGCGTTTAGCTTGTTATATTGCTTGTCACTAAGTGGACCCCATTAAAATGTACAACATATAAAGTATCGCCTGGTGCATGCTGCTGATGAAACCTTCACTGTGTCCTAATATTTAGTACAAACTTTGTAGGTTAGTCCACACTTCTACTGTAATCTAGTGCCCTGATTCAAAGTTATCCCCTGACCCGGTTTGCCATGGGTTTTAACTTAGTTCCAGGTACCATCTACTCTGCAACATTTAGCCTTGTTATAAATGAACTGGGGGCAACTGTTGTTACCAGGTTCTCAGTTGTAGATGGGCCCAAAATCTATAGTATGTTGTGTTTAGTCTTTGTTTGTCCCCTGTAAAGTTCATATGCAGGAAAATAAACTACATAAGAGTGTGTGTATCATTTAGTTCTTTCATATTTCTCAAAAATGGCATTAGCTGAATTTGTTCAAATATTCAAAAAAGATCTTTGGCATAAGACAAACGTACAGAACAGAAGGTGAAGCATTAGAAAACTATGGTTATGGTGGAAGACTCAGCATAACCTTTATTATAGTGTTTCCTGCTGCTTCCTTTTCTATATGTCTTTTCTGTGGATGAACAGAGAATTAAGTTACCAGTGCTGGCAGTCTAGCTCCTTTCACATAACAAACTTCTTAAACAACAAGCAACAAATGTGAGGCAGACTTCAATAGTAAAATAACATTTTCCTTCATGTTAGTTTCATTAACCTGCCACTACATGTTTACCTTTGCAGCAGATACAAATACACAAAAAGAAAAACATTGATTTTTGCTTTAATGAAATGTTAACATGCCATTGCCACCTTAAGGTGATCAAAGAGCCTGCAAATTTTATCTTAGTTGTAGTGACACTTTCCTCTAGTTATAATGGTGTCCTTTCTAATCCTTACCGCAAATACCTAACATATGCATTTTTCCCATATAACAGAACTCTCAGCAGAAGCCAAAGCAGCGTTATTTGAATTTGAAGAAAGGGAAAGACAGCTTAAACAGGGACGCTACGGCTCAAGGAGAGGAGGGAGGAGAGGAGGTTCCATAATGTGTCATGGAATGGGAGAACAAAGAAGAGACAACAATGAAAGGGGAAGAATGAAGGATCACAGGCCTGCACTGCTGCCAACGCAGCCACCAACAGCGGTAACTAATGCACAGTATTTTTTTTATGGAATTGGTACTTTTGAGAAAATAATTATGGCAGTTATTACTGATTTGTAGATCTTTATGTAGCTCCTTGTCTTGCAAAACTGGGGTGAATTTTAGAAAAACTTTACTATTCTTAATCATTCACAAAGATTTAAAAACCCCAAGCCTTAATTTACTGCTGCCCCAGTGGATCTTAAGGTAACATGGGCTTCTCACCGTCTTGTAATTAGAACTTGACACACGTTTTTGACCAAAACATTTGTATGTGAAAAATACAGATTTGGTAACACTGAAATATTCCACAAATCCGTAGATTCCATGTATTGTTTTGGTCAGTGAAAATTTTTTTAAAAACCCCAAACAATGGAATTTAGACATTTTTTTGCAATTGAACTGTTTTGAATTTTTTCATTCAAAATGACTTTTTGTTTTGAAGTTTCCTTTAATTTAAGTTTTAAAAAATTAAAAATGTTAACTACTCAAAATCGAAATGAAACACGTTGTTTGACGCAAAACATTTTTTTTCAACTTCTCGATTGCAGAAAATATTGAATAAAAAAAAAATTGTTTGACCCAAAACTCATCTTTTCTTCCCTGATTGTTTGGACTTGCCAGCAAACCCAAAAATAATCCATTATTTTCCCAACTATAGTTGTGATTGTGGAAGTATGAGAAGGGTCACGTTTCTACTTCAGAGTTTGATACCTTGGTATATCAAAGTATCCAAATTTCAAGCATTTTTCAAATGACGCAAGCAGATAATCAGGCTCTGTTTTTTGCATCAACAGAGAGGAACAGGTTAACTCCAGTTGTATAGGAAAGCCACCTCTGCATTTGAGATTGTTCAGTCCAACATTACTGGTTGCTACTTACCCTAGCATGGAAAAAATGTGACCAGATATTTCCTTTTCTGTTGAATTCATTCTGGTGACTTTCAAGATTCTGTTAAAATAGTGATGTTACTTAAAACTCAGTATTTTTATATTTCTAATATTGTACATTATGCTGAGGGGAAAATAAAAACCTAGCGCTTGTCTAGACTACCATTTTGTCAGTATAACTTACATTGTTTAGGGGTGTGGAAAAAACACACCACTGAGCAACATAAGTTACACTGACAGAAGTGCCAGTATGGGCAGTGCTCTGTCGGCGAGAGAGCTTCTTCTGCTGACATAGCTACCGCTGCTTGTGGAGGTGGTTTTACTATGTCAGTGAGAGAGCTCTCTCCCGTCGGCATATAACGGCTACATGAATGATACTATAGCCACACAGCTGCATCAGTACAGCTGTGCCTCTGTAAGCTTGCTAGTGTAGACAAGCTCTCAGAGAGGAGTCGTCACCCACCATGGAAATGTAGTCACCTGTGGGTTAGCACACAGCAGTTTTCTACATCAGCAATACTACGCAATGGTTTTCTAAGATTGCAGGTGAAGTATAACTTCTGTAATTGAAATTACTAGGGAATTTAGGTAGGCAGATTAGTTACCCACATTGGAATTTGGCCAGGTTCTTGGAGTTAATGCCTCTGTTATTATAAAAAATGCCATGGGAACAACAATGACCACAAATGATTAAATCTTAATTTAATATCTTATCCTAAAGAGAACACTTGAGTGGTCAAGAAATAGAATTAATTTTTGTTTGTTTTTGTGAAGTATTGTTATCTGGGATCATAGAATCATAGAATATCAGGGTTGGAAGGGACCTCAGGAGGTCATCTAGTCCAATCCCCTGCTCAAAGCAAGACCAATCCCCAGACAGAGATTTACCCCACTTCCCTAAATGGCCCCCTAAAGGATTGAACTCAGAACCCTGGGTTTTAGCAGGCCAATGCTCAAACCCCTGAGCTATCCCTCCCCGTTCCTAGATTAGTCTGTGTATGGGTATGATAGAGGTGATGCATAAAAGTGAGGGAGCAAGGTTTTACACTGGAAATATTAATTAAACCATAACAGACTGTTAGTAGGTACTGCAATAATACTTGATGGTTCAAAACATGAATGTCAATATTTCATGATGTAGAACAGAAGGGGGGGGGGGCATAAATTACCTTTGTTTTTTCACCTACTGTATTGCTGCAGTCTTCAATTAATTGATGTATTTTAAATTTATATCTAATAATTTTATTATAAGCCTTTCTGTGCTCTCATCATCAAGGTATCAAGACACATTTGTTTATATACATCTGTGACTCTTCATGTGGAGAAACGCTATCCTATCCTCCCCACCCCTCCCATCCAATACTTTGTTCAAGTCTGCAGGTTATGTTTAGTTAAATGTGACTTTTCCATGCAGCTACATCCTTTAGTGAATCCAAGTACTTACACTGGAACAAAGTACAACAAAAAGATGCCAGTTTTCTTAGCGAGGTCCTACCCCTGTACAGTGATCAGATGCTAGTGGATTTATTATGGTATCTAAACTGTGCTTCCTAATGACACATACAAACAGAGCTAATTGTTTGGTACTACATTGCAGTTGATCCTCACTAGTAATGCAAGCCATTCTGCACCATATGTTAGTTTTTTTTCCTACTTTTGTTCATTTTCTGACAGCTACACCCGGTACTTGACAGTGACATTTTATTCTCATCTGTCTTTTAAATTTTGTTTGGATACTGGTAACATTCCATATGCTAGGCTCTGGCCCCAGACATAAGAATGAACAATCTCTTACCCCTTCCTTTACTACTTGTTTCCTGCCAAATTTTCCCTTCATTCAGACATTTTTTTGCTTTCAAATTATTCCTTCCCATGCTGGTAGTTCCAATAATTTCAGCTGGTTTAATGATAGGAATAGGAGGTCTCTTTCTTTGAAAATTAGGCCTTGAACATTCTCAAAGAATCCCCGTTGTATTTTTTGTTACTGATTTTTCTTTTTTACATCTGTGTACTTGGATTTTAACTGAATGAATTTTGTTCTTTTTGGTTATTTGCAGGGTCATTCACAGAGGTTAATTCCTCCTCACCAACAACAGCCTATTAGGAGTCTGTTCCAGCAGCAACAGCTACAAACGCTGCTTCCTATGCAGCATCAACACCATTCATCTCCTCCTCCAGGACTACATATGCCACCCCAGATAGAAACACCTGGAATAATGATGACTCCACCTCCAGTGACACCCCAGCAACCGAAGAACATACATATAAACCCACATTTCAAAGGGACAGTAGTGACGCCTGTGCAAGGTGAGTGTTCTGAATATTGTAAGTTTTGTGTTAGTGTTTCCCTGATCCCTGCACTGGCAATGCTATCTACAGGGTCGGTTTTCTGTGGTCATTCAGTCATTACCTACACAAACTTATTTCAGGCTAAAATTCTCCTTGCTTAATCATAGAGGAAATATTTTGCCAAAGTTAGTAGTTTGTTGAAAAAACAAAGCCTCTTCCACTTCTAGCTCTTCTTTAAAATAACACTTAAGGTAAAACTTGCATTATCCTGTAATAAGGAGCAATTGAATTGCCAGCTGTAAAGAAGATATATTTAAATAGTGGACATCAGTTTTTAAGAACTGGCTAAGCATTGCAGTTTAAAATTTCACAAGTGACATACTAGCTTCAGCAAGGCACTCTCAGATCATCTACCCAACTATTTGTGTGTGAATATACTGTGACACCCCTCAAACTGCAATTATTGTGTGAAAGGTACAAGCTGCATCCATGTTATTTATGATGAATTTGACATGATATGCTCTGTTCTTTTCTCAGCTCCACTGCTTTTAATGGATTATTTGAGTCAAAGCCTGAGAATTAAACACTTTTTCCATAACTTATTTAATTCAAGCACCCATTGCTGGGCAACGCTTCTGAGAACTTGCAACAAGGGTGTTGAAGTTGCAACTTCTTTGGCTGTGTTGAATCTGAGACCATGTCTACACTTAACGGGGATGAACGCTGCTGTGATCGATGCAGCGGGGGTTGATTTAGCGGGTCTAGTGAAGCCCTGCTAAATTGACAGCAGAGCACTCTCTGGTCGACTCGGTACTCCTCCGGAATGAGAGGAGTAAGGTAAGTTGACGGGAGAGCATAGACACCGCAGTAAGTCAACCTACTAAGTCGACTCCAGCTACATTATTCACTTAACTGGAGTAGCATAATTTAGGTCTACTTACCCCAGTAGTGTAGACAAGGCCTGAGACTAAAGAAAAGAAATACTTGTATAATTTGAAGTCTCTTTGTGACTGTAGTCAGCACTAGAAAAAGCAAATATTTTTTTTTACCTTCTGATCTGATAGATATTTTGTCCTCAAATGAGCAGAGGTCCTTGCCTAAAGCTAACTTTCTGCTTGTCATTCTGTCAAATAAAGGAAAGTTGGCAGGACTAGGGGCTTTGCCAATTGGGAGAAATCTCAAGTATGTTAGTCCTGTATCAGATCTGCTTCTCACAGATGGGTTTCAGAATGGCTGTTCCCTGGAGATTTTAGTTTTCCATATCTAATAAAAGCAATACTTCCCACCTAGTCAGTCAGTATACCTGCAATAGTCCAGAAGCTCCTTAGTCTTGGATGAATCCCTTTTGTTCAACCTTCTTAAGATTTCCAAAGCAACTGTGCAAGGTATTTGTTTTATGAAAAGCAAAGAATCCCATTCAGACTGTCCCAGACCTCTTCAACTAATCAATGAAAGTCTTGCATCCAGATGGACAGCCTCCCTCTTCTAATTCCAGTAAACAGCATTTGGGGATTTTTGCTCTGTCTGACCTCAAAAAGCATACCAGCACTTCCTCCATCGACCCTTTTATGGCTTTCTTCTTTATATCAGTGGTTACAGATACTGTCAGTATGTTGCTCACACTGGACCTTGCCAGAGCACCCATAGTATTTTCTAAAATCTTGGTCATGCCAGTGGTACCTCTTCATCTCAAATATGGCTTTTGTTGTCTTGATTTGTTGATCAAAATATCGCCTTTCAACAACTTCTTGTAAGCTCTGCGTATTCAAAGTTCAAAATGGATTTGTAATCTCTTTTCAAAAATTCATCTCTGCTCAAGATCTCTTGTGTGGGAGCTCATTTTTTTAGCCAGTGAAGGGTCTAGCTCTATTCCCAGGAGATAGGCACCTGAAGAATGAGTCTTGTAACCTTTACATATTAGAATTTCAACTTGACAAAGTTTTTGCCTTCTAGGTCTCATGATTTGTGTTGACACAGTTCATTGATCTCTTCTTCATCTGAAACTCCAGCAAATCTTCCTTTTTTTCTGAACTGACCATCAATAAGACAATTTAACACTTGTGTTAGTGGACATGCAGAAAACTGCTAACTACAGTCCTCTATGTAGACCAAAATAATAGATTCTAGCTTGTTTGGTTGGAAATCCTGGTCTGTTGAGATGGCTTTAACTCAAATCCAGCTATTCATCATTCTCTCAGATTGTAGCAGTAGATTTACTGTCACTTGAATGCCTACAAAGTGTATACTTAAGGAAGATGACGATAGGACGTCAGTAGTGTAAATCTTGAAGGGGGGGAGACAAAGAATGATACTCCTCAATGAAGAAAAATACAGTTTTAGTAACACATATCCAGTACAATTAGTTGTTCAAGCGGACTGACTGAGTCACCATTCCTTTAGCTCAGGTAAGTGGGAGACAGAGACCCAAATATTAAAGGAAATTTAGACCTATTTTCCCAAAATAGGTGTTTGTATTGGCCATCAATAAAACAAAATATTCCTTATGCTCAGTTTCTGATATCTCTGTATGGTACCACAATAGCAAAAGACTGGTCAGTTGACAACTTCAGCATGCGGTGAATGGGTCTTTGACTGTATGACTACCTCACAACTTAATATTGGCATCACAAATAACTATCCCACCAAGGATTTTAGGGCCACCAAAGTTCAGAAGTGAGCTACCAAACTGTCTTTTAGTAACTTACTAAATTGCTATGCGGTGACTCAATTTTATCCTTTAAAACTAACTTTAAATTAAAGCAATTTTCTGGTTTGTCAGAAAAAAATACTATTAAAAAAATCCTTTAAAACATGAGACAGGGATGGTTTCTGCTGTCTCTTTAAATATTTCCTGGTCATTTACCATCAGATGATATTTACTTCCATTCTTATTTAAAATCCTGTCCCACACTGTGCTGTTTTAAAATGTTATACCACCAGTTCTTCCACTTCTATCATTAAAAATTTGTGCCTTAATTTGATGTTCCGAAAAGAGTGCTGGTTTGAGCCATCTTTGCTGCCTCAGCAGAGAGGCCAAGGATTGAAAGGATTTGAACTATCATCTTTCACGAGTATTAAATTCATTTGTGTGCTTAAAAAAAAAAAGGGGGGGGGACACTGCCAGAGGCACTATACCAAAACAGATAATGACAGTTGAACAGAATGCTGGCCTATTTTTTGTGTGTGTTCCTTCCTATATAGCTTTTTTTATTGCATATAGGCCCTGACCTGTAACACGTAAGCTATTTTAGTCATGGTTCTGTCAAACTCCCCATCTTTCCAAATTGGATGATGATTGTATGATACTGACAGGTGTTCAGGAAGAACTAAGATGAGACCATCAAACTGATTTTCACCTGTAACCTAATACAGAGGTTGAACGCAATCTTCCAAAGGTGAAAAGTTAGTGCATTTAGCCCAGTATGTCAATATATAAAATAGTAAAACAGAAATATGCAACAGAAGTGTACGGAAGTTAGACATAGGTGTGAGCTAAGAAAAGTTACTAATGCATTAGTTCTTGTATCTTACTCACTTTATAAGAAGTGAAGTTTGAGAAATCTTTGATAGGAGTTGGATTCCCCAATATGGAATTTGCTTATTCAGTGATGGAGTGTCAAGTGCTACTAATTGCTGTGAATACCACTAAGAATTTATGTATGCAGTGTAGTTGTAGCCCAGTTGGTCCCTGGGTATTAGATACAAGGCCGGTGAGGTAATACTTTTTATTGGATGACTTTTCTTCTAATGTTAATTTCTCCTGTTCAGAAACGTAGTATAGTGGCGTCCATCTAAAGTCAGTATTTGATAACTGACCATTAGAGATGTATGGGAAATAATTTCTCCATCCTGGGAAAATTTTGGAAAGGTCATCCCAAATTAGGATAAAATTTCTCATTTCACAGACTTGCAATCAGAAAGAAAAAATTGTTTTGGGTCAGTCAAAATGTGTTTTGTTTTGATAGTTTCAAAATGCTTCATTTTAATTTCAACCTATATTTTATTTATTTTTTTTTACTAAAATTAGCTCACATTTTGAAGTGGAAAAATGGAAATTTTCATGTAGAAAATGTCCAAATGGAATGTTCCAACAATTTCAAAACTTTTTTGAAGCAGCAAATTTGTTCAAACCAACGCTGTCTGCATTTTCCAATGGAAAAAAATTATTTTCTGGAATGTTTCCCAACCAGCTCTAGTTACTACATCAGTTGAGATGTTCTCTTGTGCACCATATAGGCAAGAACGTTGGTAATTGTGTGTATTGTGGTTTTGTTAATAACAAGAAGCTCATTAATATAGAGAAGTGCTGATCCACTGCTGAAGTTTTGAAATTCAGTTTTTAACAGCTTTCTGTTTTTGAGGCAGGGGATCCTTTGCCTGCTGCAGGCTTTTATAGAAAAGTTATTTTTCATTTGAGATATTATACTGATTCTGTGAAATCACAAATCGAGTGTGACCCTTTTCAACCTGCAAGGTGTTTAAGGAAAGAACCTTGTGTGTGTGGAATGTCCCATTCAGTAATGTTAATAGGAGACATCAGAGCATAATTCTGAACTTCTTACCCTCTCCCTCCCATTTTAGGTTCTCTGTAGTCATTCCAGCTCCTGATCCGCTGTGATGCCTTAGCATGTATAGCGTTAGGATACTATAAAGACGCACTGAAGCGTGGAGTTTGTCGGGGGTCACAGTGACAATCTAGGGCCTTGGCTACACTGGCAATTCACAGCTCTGCACTTGCTGTGCTCAAGGGTGTGAAAAAACACTCCCCCTGAGCGCAGCGAGTGCAGCGCTGTAAAGCGCCAGTGTAATCAGCGCCTGCAGCGCTGCACGCTCTCTCACAGCGCTGCAAGCTATTCCCCTCGGAGAGGTGGAGTACTTGCAGTGCTGCGAGAGAGCTCTGGCGGCGCGACTACACTCGCGCTTCACAGCGCTGCTGCGGCAGCACTGTGAATCCGCGAATGTAGCCAACGCCTAAAAGGGTCAGAGGGAGAAGAATCTAGGATGTATATGTTGAATTCCCTCTTTTTTGCATTTGAAGCATTGTTTAAATGCTGTATGGTTATGTCATTTAGATCCACCTTTACAGGCCTAAAAGAGTGTACTGCCTTCAGTTTGGCCATATGTAGTTTTTTTTCCCCCTCTGTCAACAGGGTATTTAATTCTGGAAAATTCAGGATTGCATTATGTAAATTATGCTAGGAGAATATTAATTGCCTGTTGAATGTTGGAAACAAAACTTGTCTCCTCTCAGCTAATTTTAGGGACTGTGGAGCACATGCTTAGTTCTTAAAGGTAAACATAACCAGCCGTGATTAAGATCTGCTACGTGACTACTTTTGGAGAGAAAGTCAACAACTGTTAGGTAAAATAAATTGTATTAAAAGGTGTTTCTTGTTTCAGTGCCCTTGTTGCCAGTCCCAACCCAGCCAAGACCTGCTGTAGGACCCCAGAGATTTCCTGTGAGTAGCAGCTGCTTCTTCTTCTGTGATATGGATAAGCATACATTTGCAAAGAAATATTAATATAGCAAATAAAAGCTGTTCCAATGAAATATAATTTTAAGGATTTGTAAATATTGACAGTAATCTCCGCAGTTGAAAATGTTTGTTAAAAGCTTAAGGTCAATGGATTTTTGAGAGCAGAATTAATTCTATTTAACTGTAAAATTGTTGAACCGGTCTCTCCAAAGGGAGAGGTACAAATGCATCTTGTCTTAGAGAACTTTTTTTCATTTAACTACTGGCATCCTTTAAAAAGGCTGTGGGGGGGGGGGGGGGGGAATCTCTCTGGCTAAAAAGCTCCATATTTTTATTCTAAAATCAGTGCCTTATTTTCTGCTTGGTTTAAGCATTTAAAAGGTTTCATTATTTTTTATATCAAAAATGGATTTGGCATTGAATGATCAATCCTTCCCTTCTTGCTTATCTTTGGCTTCCAAAACATACTAGCCATCTTTTAGCTCTTTCTCTAAACTAATCGGAGCGCCTGACTTATTCTGAGTGGATGAAGTGTGCAAAATCACTTGTTCATAGTTTTCCAATTTGTGGTAGTTTTCATCTTAATCTATTGTGTTGTATCATTTTAATTACTTACAATTGTTCACATAGTATCAAATCATTTAAATGGGTAATTTTTGTGTAATGTTACCTTCATTTGCCAAAACTTGGAGACCCACACATGCTTTTCTTGTACATGAAGTTGTACATGGGAAAGCTAAGCCTTGGTAATATATGGAATGTGGACGGGGGAAGTAAATGTTCGTGTATCAAAATATACTAATATACAGCGTTCATCTGTATAGAAATCAGTTGTAGCTGGAAAAGGCAGATCACAAAAAATTGTGCTGGTTTTGTGATTTCCATATGCATATAGTATGAGGATTATTTCTGTGCAGAATATTTCCTCTCAAAGATCCTTATCCATTCAATTACTTATGCTTGTTCATTTTGTACAGTTACTGATAGTCATATTCATTACCATAGAATCTGTTTTATGAAGTATAAAAAATGTTAAACAGCCTAAAACTCTAGCTTTACAAAGTCTGGTTATCGTTTTACCCAATTTTGTCATACTTCTGTGAAATTTCTATACTCCAGGTTACCACAATTTGACTGTGGTGTAACTAGAGGAAATACTTTTATCTGCGCAAGTGCAAAACAGAAATCTTCCTAGCATTTAAAAATGTTAATTTTAATTGTTCTTTGTGAAAATTGGAATTATGTTGTATCCCCGCATCTTGCACTTTGTTTTCCTGTGATATATATTTTAATTGATCTGCTAGTGAGCAAATTTTGAAATGAAAAGAAATCGGAGGAAGAAAGAAAGTATAAATCTGTTGTATTTGACATCCTTGGAAATGTGTTTACACCAACATACTAAAATTAGAACTTGATTTCTTTAAATAGGTTGTACAATTAGCATTTTTAAAATATTTTTTCCTATTTGCAGTAGACAAATACTAACTAACATACATATAGCAAAATAATTTATATACAGCACAACTTTTAAATGGAATAAAATAACAAAGATTCAGCTTACTTTTGGTATAGAATTGTATTTCTCTTTTGGACAGGAATATTTTCTCTTCTCCCCTAGAAGTTTCCCTAGAGAAAATGGGGCATCTTTCTTATGTAAGCATGACACTGATACTTGCTGTAATATTAAGTAGCTGATATTCAGAGCTAAGAAAATTCTTTTGGTTAGAGTCTCTTTCCATTAAGTGGAGAGGCAGTGCATTGTAGTAGACAGAGCACTGGACTTAGATTCAAGAGGCCTGGGTTCTATTCCTGGTTCTGCCACTGGCCTGCTGGGTAAGACCTTGGGTAAGTGATTTCCATTCTCTGTGCCTCAGTTACCCGAATCTGTAAAATAGGGCTAATGATACTGACCTCCCTTGTAAAGTGCTTTACAACTGTTTACATAGAGTACCAAAGCCTCTAGGTAAGAGCTAGGTATGAGTAGCATTATACATATTTCACTTTTGTTTGATCAAATGTATTATATAGCTGTTGAACTCAAGTCAAATTTACCTTCAGATTTGAAAGTTCTAGGTGTTCCATTTATCTGTTCAGCCTGTTTTCCATGAAAATAAAATATGGTGTGATATTTGCATAATTATCAGAGGTATAACATTTTTAAAATATCTGTATTTGGAAGAAATGCTTTTGTTATAGAGCAATTTTTTTTTGCTCTGATGCATGTTAAAATCTGCAAATATTTCTATTCTATTCTTAGTTGATGTATATTTTAACAGGTAATCCAGCAGTTAGAAAACTTTGCAAATACGGTTTTAAAAAACCTGTAAGGTTGAATAAAAGGTTAGAATTCCTGTAAGTCTTTGACTGAGAGAAAGAAGTCTTTTAACTTGATTTTACTGCTCCTTTATAGGACCACCTAAACAAAGGACATGTGTAGTCCACAAAGCAAATCAGATTTTTTTTGTTTTCATTTTCAAGCTGCTTAAGTGTTTCTAAAAATTGTTTGGGACTGCAGTTGATTTTTTTTTTTTTTAGTATATGAGAACATGTAATCGTTCATTTTTAAAACCTTTAGTGTTAAATTCAGCCCTTCTGTAAGAGGACACAATTGTATTGACTTCAACAAAGTTGTACCAGGGCTGTGTTTGGCACATTGAGCTTCATGTTATAGGAAATTGGTAGAAAGCATAATGCAGTGCTTACAATGACTGGAGTTGAGCAGTGATTGGAATTGAGACAATTGTTAAACAAATCATTTGCCACTAAGTACAGATTTTGATACTGCATTTTCATATTCAGTTGCCAATAGTAATAAGTAAAACTTTAACATTTTCATCCCTACTTATTTATTTAAAGCTTTGTCCCTTGGGTGTTTTGGGAGGAAGTGGGGAGAAGACATAAATGGAATTACTTTTTTGGCCTTCTACACATTCCTTCTGGTTATTTCCTAACATATGGGGTAATACAGAATCAGAGTAAAATCTTGGAATATTCAAGGAGTATATCAAATACCTCACTGTCTAGCATTTTTCCTTTCAGTAAACAGTGACTACTTTGTTTAGTGTGCAAACAAGTCTTTATCAATAACCATATTAAACTCATTGGAAACTGAGTAGATAATGGTTCTGAAATGGGGCTGTCAGCCGAAGGCTATGGCACACTTGCACACAGGGTAAATATTAAAATTGTCGGTTCTGAAGAGTGCCTGTCATTCTATAAAAATTGCTGAAGACTCCATAGGTTTCCATTGTATTCCAGATCTTATTAGTTTGTGGCAATAAAATTTATGCAGAGATTTTAATCAGCGTGCAGTTGACACTATTTAATTCTTCCAGTTATTTTTAAATAGTCTATTTAAAAAAACAGCACATTAAGCTAAGACATTCCACTAGGTCTTATGTTATCTGTGTATCTTGGGCTTTAAGCAAATCAGAGCAGGGGATTGACTTTAGCTTTTGTCTCAAAGTGCCAATCATATAGTTGTCATTTAACAAATAATTAGTATCTAAAAGCCCATTCTCTGCAGAGGTGTGGCAACTGGGCCAAATAATCCACTGTCTCCTCATACAGCCAGTGAAATTACTGTGGAATAAAGGTGGTAATTTGTCGTCTTCTCTGATATCAGTGGTCTAGGACTCTTGGCATGGCATTGATAAATGCCCTACTTTAGCTGTACGCTGCATGGATATCATTAGTAAAGTCAAAATGTCTGAGAACTTAAAAATTGGATGGTAACAGGCGGTGAATCCCAGTGATGATTAAACGAAGTGATATTCTATACAAAAAGCTCTCAGGCTCATGCTTGTACCTTTTCCCATCACTTCACACTGATTCAGCCGACATTCTAGTGATAATCTGGGATTTTATTATATAGATAGCCAGCCAAAGATCTGCTCAGATGACTCTGCCATTTTTGGCAAAACTGACTGAAGGCTTTACCCATGGAGCAATTAACTAGGCCTTCTGTATTTTTATTACTGTTTCCTGGCCATATTATTTTATATTACGGTAGTGCAGATATCCCAATCAAGGTTCAGGACCCCATTGTACTAAATGCTGTTCAAATGAATAAGACGATGACTGTGCTTGCCACAGAGAACTCATAATTTAAGACAATAACAAAATGTAACAAGCAGATGGGGGACACTGTGGGGGTGAGGCAAAAGAAAGGGAGGAAAAGTTAAAAGTAAAAGGGGGACATCTTTCATAAATCAATGGTTTTATTATCCCTAGGTTGTCACCAGTCCAACCTGATGGCTTAAGATCCTCCTCAGTGGCTATAAGTTGGCATAACTTCATTGAAATACTGACTTCAGTGGAGCTCTGCCAACTTACTCCAGCTGAGGAGGCTGGCCCCAAGGTCTTCATAGGTGATGCCTTGAACCTTGTGCATTTGAAAACTCTGTCAGCAGCTCTCTCAAGAACCATTCTTGAACATTGTTTTTGCTATTAAAGATTCTAATTTTCCCATGGCCTGGCCACTAGGACCCAACTTAACAAGAAGCCATTTTGCAAATGGTGTTATAAACTGGATAGTGCATAGAAAAACTGTCTTATAGCACTAATGTGCAAAAGTACCACATTTCTGACAGGAAAACATGTTTACATATGGTTCTTTAGTAAGCTACTAGGCTCTGTTTTTACAGAGCTGGGAACCATGCTTGCAAAGTCTTTAAACGCTATTTGGCCAGGAAGTATAAGCAGATAAACAAGGGCAGGGGAGGGATGAAAGCCTAGTCAGGCAGTCCATCTCTATAGCCGTTATTCCACAACTCCACCCAGGATAGAACAGTCATCCTGAAAGACATTTTTGACTGGATTTGGACCATTCCTTGCGGTGGTAATAAATGAGTTTAAAAGTAAAAAGGGGTACTGTGATGTTGTGCAGTCTATATGGATTTATAAAAACATAATAAGTGAATATAATGTAACTGGAATATGCTTCATGCAAAAGGTCTCTTGTAAGGTATCATTACAAAGCTTATAATCTACTGAGTGTGATCATCCCATTTGTATAAATGTACCACTCTTGTATCTAAAACTAGAAATATGAAATATAACTCTGAAGCCCTATTGTAATTATGTAAAGTGTGGGCCATTAATGATGGTTTGGAATCTTGATGACTCCCATTAACACGGACCATTGTCTGCAGATAGCTGTGTTTACCTGTTAGTCTTCCTGTATATGTGTGTGCTGGCAAGTGGGCAATGAAGTCTTGCAGTGACATGTGATCATGTCACCTGAACTGGAATCCATCTTTAACCTGGTGGTTTTCCAGTGGGGGGGGGGGTGGAAACCCAGAGAGACAAAGAGTTCCCACCTTATGCAAGTATAAGAGGGGTAGCCGTGTTAGTCTGAATCTGTAAAAAGCAACAGAGGGTCCTGTGGCACCTTTGAGACTAACAGAAGTATTGGGAGCATAAGCTTTCGTGGGTAAGAACCTCACTTCTTCAGATGCAAGTCATGGAAATCTCCAGAGGCAGGTATAAATCAGTATGGAGATAACGAGGTTAGTTCAATCAGGGAGGGTGAGGTGCTCCGCTAGCAGTTGAGGTGTGAACACCAAGGGAGGAGAAACTGTTTCTGTAGTGGGATAGCCATTCACAGTCTTTGTTTAATCCTGATCTGATGGTGTCAAATTTGCAAATGAACTGGAGCTCAGCAGTTTCTCTTTGGAGTCTGGTCCTGAAGTTTTTTTGCTGTAAGATGGCTACCTTTACATCTGCTATTGTGTGGCCAGGGAGGTTGAAGTGTTCTCCTACAGGTTTTTGTATATTGCCATTCCTGATATCTGACTTGTGTCCATTTATCCTCTTGCGTAGTGACTGTCCAGTTTGGCCAATGTACATAGCAGAGGGGCATTGCTGGCATATGATGGCATATATAACATTGGTGGACGTGCAGGTGAATGACCCGGTGATGTTGTAGCTGATCTGGTTAGGTCCTGTGATGGTGTTGCTGGTGTAGATATGTGGGCAGAGTTGGCATCGAGGTTTGTTGCATGGGTTGGTTCCTGAGTTAGAGTTGTTATGGTGCGGTGCATGGTTGCTGGTGAGAATATGCTTAAGATTGGCAGGTTGTCTGTGGGCAAGGACTGGCCTGCCTCTCAAGGTCCGTGAAAGTGAGGGATCATTGTCCAGGATGGGTTGTAGATCACTGATGATGCGTTGGAGAGGTTTAAGCTGAGGACTGTAGGTGATGGCCAGTGGAGTTCTGTTGGTTTCTCTTCTGGGCCTGTCTTGTAGCAGGAGGCTTCTGGGTACACGTCTGGCTCTGTTGATTTGTTTCTTTATTTCCTTGTGTGGGTATCGTAGTTTTGAGAATGCTTGGTGAAGATCTTGTAGGTGTTGGCCTCTGTCTGAGGGGTTGGAGCAGATGCGATTGTACCTCAGTGCTTGGCTGTAGACGATGGATCGTGTGGTGTGACCGGGGTGGAAGTTGGAGGCATGAAGGTAGGCATAGCGGTCGGTGGGTTTTCGGTATAGGGTGGTGTTAATGTGGCCATGGCTTATTTGTACGGTGGTGTCTAGGAAGTGGACCTCCCGTGTAGATTGGTCCAGGCTGAGGTTGATGGTGGGGTGGAAGCTGTTGAAATCATGGTGGAATTCTTCCAGGGTCTCCTTCCCATGGGTCCAGATGATGAAGATGTCATCAATCTTTGATATGCAAAAGATACATAAAGGGGTGGAAGAGAACAGAGGGAGGGAGGAGCCATCATGAAGAATCCCCTAGCTATCACCTGAGCTGGAACAAGAGTTGTACCAGGGGAAAGAATTGTGCCCAGGCCTGGATGGTGTCCAGTCTAAGAAAAACTTACTGAAGCATCTCTGAGGGTGAGATTATCTGTATTTAGTTTGATTAGACATAGATTTGCACATTTTATTTTATTTTATTTTATTTGGTGACTTACTTTGTTCTGTCTGTTACTACTTGGAACCACTTAAATCCTATTTTCTGTATTTAATAAAATCACTTTTCATTTAGTAATTTACTCAAAGTATGTTGGGGAAGCGAACAACTGTGCGTGTCTCTCTATCAGTATTATAGAGGGCGAACAATTTATGAGTTTGCCCTGCATAAGCTTTATGCAGGGTAAAACGGATTTATTTGTGTTTAGACCCCATTGGGAGTTGGGCATCTGAGTGCTAAAGACAAGCACACTTCTGTGAGCTGTTTTCAGGTAAACTTGCAGCTTTGGGACAAGTGATTCAGACCCTGGGTCTGTGTTGGAGCAGACTGGAGTGTCTGGCTCAGCAAGACAGGGTGCTGGAGTCCTTAGCTGGCAGGGCAAACAGGAGCAGAGTAGTCTTTGCACATCGGGTGGCAGCTCCCAAGGGGGTTTCTGTGATCCAGCCCGTCACAGGTACTAATTAATAACTTCAACCAAAAAGCCTGTCACCGTAATTTCCCTCTTGTATGCCAAATCACCATCCTGTCTTCTTTCAAAACTCTCCGTAAAGTGCACTCAGTCCTTCAAGCCTGAAGGTTAATCCATTAAACATTGTAGACTAAAAAGAAGAAAATATTCTGATATTGGGCCCTCATATGGTCAGTTGAGATACTATGCTTAAATTGTGTTTTCGTAGGTTCTAATACCATTGATATAAGGACCATGTTTCCAATGTGTTGTATGACATCAAATATAACAATGCTCAGCACTTGCATGGCATTTTCCAGCTGTCGATTTTAAAGTGCTTTACAAAGGTTGGGTAAGTGTTCTTATCCCCATTTTGGCATAAAATGGGAGAGATAAGATCTCTTGGCAGAACTCTCCTGTCTTTCTCACTGCCAAATTAGAAAGCCCAAACAGCCAAATCAGAAGGAGATTTTTAATAATTAATAAAACAATTGCTCTGAGAAGAAAATCCAGCAGAGCCTGCCTTTTAACTGCTGGAGGCGGAACAGAGTGGATGGCATCTACACATGTGAGGGCACACCCATCCTTCCCTTACTGGAAAGCTTGGTTCTGTCTGAGCAAGCTGCAAACAGGATGCAGACCTTCCCATTGGAAGAATGGAAATTTTCAGGGAAGTCCAGATACATTTTCCTACAGTTCAATTTTGCAGCTGGGAAAACAAGCACAAAGAAGCCAAGATTTTCCAAAATAGTTGCTTAGGCCTGGTCTACACTGGAGGGGCGGGGGAGGGATTGATCTAAGTTACGCAACTTCAGGTATTTGAATAACATAGCTAAAGTCAACATACTTAGATCTACTCACCGCGGTGTCTTCACTGCGGAGAGTCGACAGCTGACGCTCCCCCGTTGACTCTGTCTGCGCCTCTCGCTCCGGTGGAGTACCAGAGTTAAGAGGAGAGTGCTCAGCGGTCGATTTATCGCATCTAGACCAGACGCGATAAATCGACCCCCGCTGGATCAATTGCTGCCTGTTGATCCTGCGGGTAATGTAGACAAGCCCTTAGTTAGGCCCCTAAATATATATTTTGGCACCTAAATAGGAGGCCTGATTTTGAAAAGTGTAGTGCAGCTAGGAATACCGATAAGCATTTTGGAAAAGTCTACCCTAAGTGAGTTAGGCGTCTAACTTAGATGCTTTTGAAAATCCTACCCATTGACTTCAAGTGGCAAAGTCAATAGTAGGTGCTGGCTGCTCAGCACTTTTGAAGATCAGACCGATTAATTGTAGTTTGAATTTGTAATATGAATTTATTAGCTTAACAGTAGGGAATGAATTTGAAAAATTTCATGTTTAAGTGACTGCCTTGATCACGGTTGTGCAGCCAGTGAGTCATCATAACATTATATAAATACAGTATTAAATGTGTGTTCTGAATTTAAGCAAATGTGTTTGACACAATTGGCTAAAAAGTATTTGTTCTCTAGCAAGAACTTTAGCTTTGTGCTGAAGTAACAACCTATGGCGCAGACTGTTTCCCCATCACACTGCTTGGTTCCATCAAGCTGCTAATGGCAGCTGGTATGCTCCATCTGAGAATAGGGGACAATGGCCAGTGGGTACCTATAGTTACAGATGCACTGACTGACCCTTCTCTTTCGCTGTACTGGTCAAACTTATTTAACTCTGAGAAGCACAAGGTGTGTGGGGACCTCCTTAGTTGGATCTTGGAGTCATGTCC
This sequence comes from Trachemys scripta elegans, assembly GCF_013100865.1. Classification (NCBI taxonomy): domain Eukaryota; kingdom Metazoa; phylum Chordata; order Testudines; family Emydidae; genus Trachemys; species Trachemys scripta. The sequence continues at coordinate 18,171,540 of NC_048299.1, forward strand.
TCTCTCCACAGGCAGACCTGCACTAATTTCTTTATATTTAGGGCCTTTTGTTCCCATGGGGTTAAAGTAAGGAGGCAGAGTTTGAGCCTTAGACACTTGGTGGAGAGGGTCCTCTAGAATGGAGAGGAAAGGATTGTGGGTAAGAAGTAGTAACTGAGGCATCTCTTTACACCACCTCTTTGGTGAATCTTTGCTTTTTTGATCCCGTTTAGATATACCCTTAGTGGCCCCTGGATGCACCACCAGTCATTTTAATTTGAGATCCAGAAACTTTATTCTTTGATAAAACACTTGTGTACAGAGCAGAATTCAAATCTACTAAATTAAATAATTCTTATAAATGCTCTGTTTTATTCAATATAAAAAGATTTTTAATAGACGAAAAAGCCCTCATGCGTTCATGAACAACTTTCCACGTTTCATAGTTATTTCCTCTTTCTGGTATCTATCCATTTGTATCCCTTTCTATTTAAATAGCCTTGGTTTCTATTTCTCTGATTGTATTTTTCTTACAAAAATAACCATCATTATTAAATATTCTTTCTATTTTCTGATTGCAGTATGCTTCCATATATCTCCATTGCATCAGCTCTTTTTAAAAATTTCAGTATGTAAGATTAGTTTTGGTTCTGGCATTGAACCCTTCATTGTAAACTTCTTGCTAAAAAAAAGTTTCTTAAAGCAGTATCTTAAAATATACGTCAGAATATAATTGTATGTGTTATTTGTGGAAGTCTTTAAAATAGCTGTTTAAATTACTTTTCACACATTTCAGATAACTTAAGGTAGTGACACATTTTTAAACTATTAATGTTTTATCTCTCTCTTTTACCGTTCATTTGCCACTTGTCTTACATTTTGAGGTCTGAGGCAAACACTGTCTAGGATTGCTAGGGCAATGCCTCAGGTATAAACACTACTATGATACGAACAATAAATGTTGCTACTAATGTTAAAAATTCTAAGTAGCATTATAAAGGGGAGTACAGGCTGAACTTGTGGTCCAAAACGGAAACCAAAGTTTTAGCAAATTCAGTAGCAGAACTGATTTTTTCGTTATTATACGAAAGCATTTTTTGTTATGTAAAAATATCTTTCCTTTAGTGGATCCTAGACACTGCAACATTTTAGGGGAATGAGGCAAAATGAAATTGTTTTCATTGTACTGGAAAGTACAAAAAGCAAATTGAATTACATGTCATTTTCAAAATTATTTCAGATTTAATAATGAGGTGGTATAAAAGTAAGGAAATTGGGGGTTTTAAAAACCTAGTATCTAAAGTTTTTGGCTCACATTAACAAGTGTGTTACTCTTAATTCATGTCTTGCAATTTACATCGCCAGAGCAGTCTGTCATTTCTGAATGGTATTCAGTGATGGGTGGTGATTAACTATTACATGTTTTGTAATAGCATTTGTTTAGGAGGTAAATTACTGATGGAAATGAAAGAACACTTGTGAAAACAAGTCTACTGAAGTACTTTCTCAAAATTATTCTGCTTTAGTTATGGCTTTACTATAATAACAGTAACAGTAAATGAAATTTTCACTGGATTACTGTGTAGCAACAGCAGATCACAGGTAGTGTAAAAAGCATTTTGTTTCCATTTAACAGTATACATGGTATCAGGTGGTGTTGATTGACATTTCTTGGATAGTGCTTTATATGGCATTTCATGCAAATCATGTTTGAATGAGACTGCTGCATCAAATTACATTTCTTTCAGATTATAGCCCTTGCAGATGTGAGACTGAGCTTTGTTCAACATCTACCAAAAAGCTTTCGTTTTGAACATTTACTGTTTTCACAACTTGTCTGCAAAGCCCTGTAATTACAGCACTTAAGATAGTGAAGGAATGATGGGCATTTTCTCTTATCAGATCTATAAGTAGTAGCAAGCAGATGCAGCATGAGATCCCTCCAGCTGTCAAATATTGTCAGGCTGGCATAGAGGGAATGCAGTTTAAAATGCAGGTGACATAATACCCAACATCCTCCATTTGCTAGTAGGCTTCTGATTAATCACGATTACCATACATTATCATACCATCAAATTTAATCATATCAGTGAATTCCCATCTGCAAGAGGAGCAGCAGCAGCTAAACATGATGGTAACAGCTATTAAATAAGAGAGGAATACATGGTTTCTAAAATGCAGTAACCCTTTAACTTGTCATACTATCTCCACGGTGCACATGCTCCATAGATGTTAAAATCAAACAAACAGAGAACTCATACATTTATATTTTATGGTACTTGCCATATTTGGTTTCTTTGCTAACTGCTATTTCAGACTTGTGAGCATCCTGAGTTGTGGAATTAAAGATACGTAGAATATTTTTTTAAAGTTTTTTTTCCTGCATTAATGAAATCTTAGATTTTTCAATAGTTTCATTTTTTTATTATCTAACTACTTAAAAGTTGCTAAAAAAACAATCTGAATGAATGCAATTTTAACTTTTCTGTAAGTCGTCTTGTGAGAAAAATACAAATTCTCTAGAGGGGAAACTAGCACAAATTATTAAACATAACTATATAGCAATTAATTAGAGGCCAATAAGGAAACTCTGATGGCAAAAGTCAAGACCCCTTCCTCCTCCCATAAGGAAATCCAGTGAACATGTTTCACACCATTGTATACAGGAAACAGTTGTATGAATGAATTCTGTCCTACAACAAACTGGATCTGCATCTGAGAGATAACACACTGGATTAATAGAGTCTGAGTGCAGAAAGGCAGATGGGTCCCAAACCTGGAAATACATGTGTGCATAACATTATGCACACACATAGTACCAGTGAGTTCAGTGGGAGAGCTCTCACATATAAAATTACTCAGATTACTCCTGGGGGGATTCTGCATGACTGCACACCTGGAGAACTCCTCTTCTCCCCTCCACCACCCTCCCCGCCCCCGCGCAGAATTTTTGTGCTTCCCTGCAGAAAACGGCAGGGAAGCCACGGGGTGTGTGTGTGTGTGGTGGGGTGGGAGGAGAGACACTGCCATGGGTGCAGTTTTTTTGGGGGGGTTGCCCCCTCTAAAGAGGGGGCACACAGGGTTACATGGCACTTTTCTGCAAGCACAGAGCTGCCCAATTAAAGGAGGCTGCATCTTTGCTCTGCTGGCTCTGCAACTGAATGCCGCCTCCTGGGTGCTATTGCCAGTCGAGCTCCCCATCTGTGTGCTGGGAGCCTTCCTGTTTTCTGTGCAACCGTGAGTGCTGGCAGTGGGGCTGGGTAAGGGGGTGTGAGGGAAATGAGGAAAGGGGATGGATACCTGGTGCGCCTGGCACAGAGTGACAGGGCCCGGGGATGTTTCTGGGGTAGGCCTAGCCCTTGCACTGTGTCCGGGTCAGGTGCAGCCTCACTGCCAACTCCTTGTACCAAGGCAGGTGGGAGCTTCAGGGTGATCTCCCACCTCAATGCAGCCAGCTGTGCTCCCCACTGCCATGCTGTCGCCACATTTATGTATTGACATAAAAATTTGCAGAATTCTGCAGAATTTTACAAATATTTTGTACAGAATTTTTTATTTTTTTGGCGCAGAATTCCCTCAGGGGTATCAGATGCAAGTATTGATAGGGTCAGGGCTATGTAAATCACTTTCAAAATCTAGTTTCTCTGCTGAAATATAAACCAGGAATCATGTAATTTAACAACTGTATAGCAAAGTCTTAAATGTTGTTTACTGACATATTTCCTAGTCTAAGTCAGCTGTGTCAGTAATATTAGTAGTTTGTAAAGCTGCTTTTAGTTTGGGTTTTGTTTTTTGGTGGAAATAAAACATATTTCTTTTCATTTTTAAAAAGATATGATCACTCCAATGTTTGTTTTGCTTTGAGGTTCTCAAATTCCTTTTATATTAGTTACAAGAATATCCCTTTGCACCACCCCAGGCTGGAATAAAATGTAGAAATCCTGAATTTCTTGTATTCATGATCTGATTAGTGCTAGTCTTTTTCAGAATTCTCACTGGTAACTTGCGGGACCACTAAGACACACCAGGTCATAAACATTGTTAATAGTCTTCCCAATTAATAGTCTCTAATATAAGGAAGAAGAAATGCTCTTAATGAAGCTTAATCTCAATAGTCCTGAAACAGAGGATTTTCTAAAATGTGCTTTTCTTATTCACATGTTTGGGGACGCTGATCAGTCTGAGATTTCTAATACATTGTAAATTTCCCAGCACATCAATCTTCAAAAAGATCTTTACTGTCCTTAAGCAAAGTGGTTGCTGGGTTCTCTATTGCCAATGGGAAACTTTCTAGTCTGCCACCCTAAATTTAACTGCTATTTTGTACCAGTCCTCCAGATTCTGTTGTGTGCACTATTCCTACGTTATATTGAATCTTCAATTAAACATTTCAGTGGTAGTGGTAATGGCCATCTTTAACTTTCTTATGCAAGACCCTAGAGGAGAGACTTGTAAACCAAAGATGAAATTGAAGTTGAAGCTGCAGAAGACTCATTAGTTTTAAAACTAAACAGCTATACTTTTAAAAAAAACATTTTGTCACGTTAGGGTTTCTAATCTCATCTGAGATATTTAGGGTTGCACCTCTCTTCCTGCAGATAACAGAGGCTGTTCAGGTTTGTTCATGAGGTTTCATCACTTTGCTATGCCCTTTCCCTGCGAACTGTAAATACTCTTTTTCCAGCCATGCATACAGAGTAGTGAGCGCTCAGCTTTCAAGAATCATTGTTACCATCATGGTTTTAAAGCAGAAGTTTGGGACAAAAGTGAGCAGTATTTCTTGCCTTATTTACCTAAATATCCTAACCTGAAATTCCTCCGTAACTCTCCTTGCCTTGCACAGATCTTCCACCCTCTCAGCCTATATAAGAGCATGGATGGAATTTTTACTGATGTAAAGATAAAGAAACCAGGTGTTATAGCTCTTCTGGATTTTCCAACAGGATGGCTCGGATTTGGGCCTATACCTCCCAATGTGATTTCTCATGTCTTAGCATTATAAAGTGTCAAACATATATTCCACATCTAGTGGATCACCTAATATTATTCAAAGTTCCTTTAGTTTTGACTTAATTTGGACAGACATTCCCAACTTATTTTCCCATCCTGGATCTGCGTATAGTCCTACAGCTCCCACAGCCCTTCTGTTTGAACCAATTTTCTATTTCCTGAGACAGTTTGAATAGAGCTAACCACTGTTATGATTTTTTTAACAGACTCCTGAGTGATCTGATTCTGTTGAAAGTAGTTATACATTCAATATCACATGAATCTGTTTATTACTATAAACTATTATTGTCCTACTTTTGATAAAGGCATATAAAGGCTTAAATAAAAGGCATAGTTTAAGTATGTATTTAATTAGAGAAAATAATTATGCCAGTCAGTGGGCTATTTTCCCCTCAATGCAAACGCATCACTGTAATAAGCATTAAATGGAAGTTATTGGGCAGATTAGGTCCCAAATTTAGGTGTTTAAAATAGTATTAGAATGCGTATATTATTTTTCAATTTCAGTGAATCATTCCTCATCCTAAAAACATTGTGCCTAGTAAATGAGAACCAAGTGAAATTGATTAGAAGTGTACCTCTTAAAAGCATACAGTGGTGTATAAATTCTACATTAAAATCTTTTATAATGCACTCAAGGTATATAAAATGTGTCTAGTTATCCATGACAATAAGTGCTTTCTCCTAAAAGGTAGGCATTTTAGGAAAGCTTTTTGAAAAGTCTGATGACTGCTGAAATAAGAGGATTAACATCTTGTGACAGATGGCTATAGTTTTAATTGTGTCATAGGTTATAGCGGTCATTATTCTTTGCATTAAACCATATAATAAGAATTAACTGAGTGGCCCTGCTTAACTGTCAATGGGGTTCTCATAGCTCTTTGCATTTTAAGTGAGATTAATAAATGAAAACATGTTGTAGAGCCAGGGTATAATTTATTGAAAGATTCATGAAGTTTCAATGACATTGTTAAGGTATTTAATTAGTCTCTTGAAAAAAGTATAGAGTGACCCTTTTTGGGAAGCTGATAAGTCATATAATAGCTGTTAGATCCTCTTTATTCCTTGCTTTATAAGATTAACTTTGTGCTAAGCAATTTATGCTAAGTTTTCTCTTTTATTGGTAACCAAAGTTATTGGTGCTTCTTGAATAGATTATTCCAGATAACATCATGTAATTAACAAGAGATGCAGAAAAGTAAAAGTACAATTTGTGTAAGAATTGTATGAGAGAATGTTAATTTCTTAACTAGGAAGGATATTTAAGGGGATAAAAAGGAAAGCAAAATAGTGCAATTCTTTGAAAGGATTAAAGTAACCTTATCTCATATTCTTTCAGAAGGAGGATTGCCTGAGTGTGTGAAAGTCATGTTCAATGAGCTATTCACAACTCTAATGAATTGTAGACACAACTTGGCATTGCAATTTTTGCAAAAGTGATTGATAGCATGCAAGTTGTGCCTTAGATATATTGAATAATGGAAGTCAGTATAATGGGAAATTGCATAACCAGCATAGCATGTAAGACTGTAGAAAGAAATATTTGTCTGTGGAGCCATAATTTGTAGTATGAGGGGAAAAGTGATGGAGGAGTGGATGGGGACTTCTTTTTGTGGGGGATGAGGGTGTCAGGTAAACTTAACACACAATATTTCTGAGATTTCTAAAATTTAGCCATGAACAGTTAAATGCAAAGTTAATTTTAAACATAGTTTATTTCAGGAATTTGCCTGTCACCATGGAAGCAGGGCAAATTTTACATGTTATTTTTTAGGTATCTATCCACTGCCACTTTCCTAACTTTTCAGAGTAGAACTGCACTTTCAAGTGCTCTGGGATAAATGGCATGCGAGAGTTCAACATCTATTGTTTTTCAAAGATTTCCAGAACAAGTTAATTCAGTTTAAAATTTGTAAAGATTTTTTTTAAATTAACAGTCTGCATTCCCAACATGGAGTCTGGAAGTCGTCATGTTTCCATTTTCTGAGAGATTGTATAGTGGGGACACGCAAATAAGGAAATGTGACGACCGTTGTCTGTTCCCCTCCAGACTTGCAACTCCCTTTGGAAAGCTCATAAGACCTGAGCAGTGGGAATGAGTCTCTAACATCATGCCTTCAAAGAAGGAAATTAATTACCCTCTCAGTTCTCTTGATATATTCTCATTACTGTTAGTTGGGGTGCTAGTCTAGCACTTTAGCAGGGACATTGCCAATCCTTACCAACCTTCAGGGAAAAATACACTCTTAAATGCAGACCTTACGTGGTAGTACTGGGCTTGCCTACAGCGATCCTTTGTCACACAAGCTGCACGTTTGAACACATTTGTCTGTCATCTTTCTATTTATAAATGGAATATTTTGAGCAGTAAAGATCGTAATAGAACATGAATTGCTCCGTTCACCTCAGTACTATCTTTGTAAGTAGGCTTAAATATAGCAAAACATTCATTTTGGAGTACTCTATTGGGATTATAAACTTCTCTGTTAATAAGTAAAAGAAATTAATCCTTTAAAAATATTAATGTGTAAATTTACATTGTAAGAGCTTTGAGGCAGATATACCCTCTTTGTATTTCTGCAAAGCACTATGTAATTTACAGTTCTTTATAAATTAATAATCAGTTGTGTACTCTGTTTGCCTTCTTTGACCTTAGCCTTCCATGATGTAGTGGGGTAATTTATTATTATGTAATCAACCTTATTTCAAAGAGCCAATTCTATCCTAAGTTATGTTAGTACAACGCATGAACTTCAGTGAAGTTCACATCCAGGCAACTGAGCAATATTTAGCCCAGTATAAACAGTGATATCCACAAACTGAATGGTAAATAGCTTTTCACTAGCGTAGTATCACCCTTTTTTCAGTTCCGACCTTGGAGTCTCCAAAAAAAAAAAACAAGCGAATCAGTTCTCTAAATCTAGCTACGTAATGTTTTAGAAAAAAAAAAAAAGCTAATACCAACACTTTTTCTCTGTTAGGGAAAATGAGCAATAAGAATTCAGTCCCACTGTACATTCATAATTGAGTCAGTCCTGCTCTCTTCTAATGAGCCTGCATTTGCTTTGGCTCTGTCCTGTAGAGTTGCAGATTTCAAATCCCAAATGATAGGGTTTGTCTGCTTATGGGTAGTAAGAAGTTTGGAGCCTCCAGTCCCTTCTCGTTGAAGTTCTACTTACCTTTAAACTCTGACAATAGGAAGAGTACAAGAAGTACCATAACTAGAAAATGGTTTTCCTGGCTTTTGTACTATCAAACCCTAAAGCCAGTAGAGCTTAAAAATGATGTAGCATTTAAATCAAACCACTGCAGAAATAGAGAAGCCTCTCTGAGATTTTTCACCTTGCTACCTTTTTTCCCCCCCACTTCAAGTGAGTGGTGCTGGTAACTAGTTGGTGTTAGTCCTGGATTTTGGAATAGTTCAGGAAGCTTTACTTTCTAGGTTAGTTTATCATCTTCCATCTAGTGGAATATTTGTCTTGTGTAACGTTTCATTGAAATATATAGTACAGATGGATACAGTATGGTTGTAGTAAAAAATGACCAATCCCATGGCAAATTGTTGCCAAAACTTCTTGTGCCTGTTAAGTCATGACATGCATCATAAACATTCAATATTGTACATTCTTATTACATTACGAAATCAATGATGAAACTAGTATTCCCCATTGTTGATGGAAAGGACTCCTCCAAGTACCATCGACCCATCTTTCTTCCCACATCGCACTGTAGGTCTTGCATTACAGCTGCCTTCTTTCTGGGATGGAAGTCAGGAAGTTAGTTTTGTGTAGCCATTTATTTCTGCTGTTGCAGTCCAGTCCAGGTTGGTCGCTGGAGGATGACAGTGAGACACTTACTCCTTTTCTTTCCTCAATTTAAGGACAGATCTCAGCCTTGAGATTAAGGGATTTGACCTCTATTACCTTGCCTGACAACACTAGCTTGTATGAGCCTCTTTCATTTAGTTGAGAACCAGTTACCTTTTTTTTAAGTATTCAAGGTTGTAAGATTAATTGAAGTGCTTCTACGGAATCAACGTACTGATTACTCATGCAAAGTAATGGGTCAAAATAAATTGTTTTTTGCAAAAAGACATCTTAGTTGACATGTTTACTCACTATTTTGCTGTAATTTGAAACTGGGCAGATATAAAACCATGAAAAATGGAAATAACTACTGTGCATATCAAGATTTATTATGCATCTGTGTTACTGTATGCTTATTTTGGCAAAAATATGCCATTATGAAAACTGGCTGCTGCACCTGCTCTGTTCATTTTTAAAGTTAAATAACTGCATGTTCTGCTTTTATTTTTGTTTGCCAAATATCAATGGCAGTTGGCGGTATTAGAGAGTTGCTGACTTTAGAGGTTAGTATTGTGATGAGTCATTATAGTAATAATTCAGCACTGGCATTCTAGTCTGTAAATTTAAGACTAAACTGCAGTTTTTCTAGATATATTTAAATGCAGGTTTGACCTTTATCTTTCAGAAATGTATGTAATGTGCATCTATCAGTAAAATAGTAAGTCTAATATTACTGTACCTTATTTCTCCATTAAAGCAACTGCAATGAAGTTTCATTCAAAGGTGCCATTGTGATTTTGGTGCTTAAGAGTTTACAATGTTTTATATGAATGAGAAATTTAATGATCTCACAGGCAAATAAATCCGTATCTCAACTGATTTGACTCAACTCATCAGTACCTCAAACGCAGTGCAAAAACAAACAATAACTGGAAAAAAATTCAACCTACATGTATGTGCATTGTCTGAGAATTTAAATTAATGGAAGTCAAAAAATAAATGACAGCACTGGATAAAATTTGTAAAATTAAAAACTTGGAAAGTTGTACAGCACATATCCTGCTCACAATACAAATTAATATTTAATAGAATTGTATTGAAACTGCTGAATCTATACAAATGTATAAAATTACACATGATTACTATGTAATTTAGACACAGTAGTAAATTCTTCCTCCAGTTTTTAGTAAAAGTCAAATCAAACCCTGCTTAAAAATCATAGGGGCCCGATCCTGTTTCCATTGACATTTGGTAGAACAGAATCATGCCCATAGTTTGTCCTTACAGGAATAAATGTTACTATCCTTGAAAAATGTTCATCCTTCACGTTTCTTTTCTGTGAATAACAAATCTATTTATAATTGACTTTGCATGACTTGTCCTTCATATTATCAGCCTAACAATAAGAGGTAGTTCGTGTAGTTTTTCACTGGCTATTCAAAATAACCAGTAAAAACCTTTAAAACATGTAAGTGGCAAAATGTACTCACCGCAACTGTTTGTAATGGGTCTTTGTCCAGTTGACCAAATGAAAAGGAATGGCTTTCCCTTTAAGGGCTCCCGGTACAACTGGTGGTAGAGAGGGAGGAAGGGGAAAGTTTACTCCCTGTAGGAGCGGGAAGCGGCTAGACTAGGTATCTGGGAGGAGTGAGCATTGCCCTTCCAGCTGCTCAGAAAGAAGAGGGGTGTTGATACCCTGTGCAGTCCCAGAGGAACCTTCTTTTACCTGGACTGAGCTGGGTAGCATCCACCCTTCCAGCCATGATAACTGAAAGAGGATGGGGCTCCTTCATGATCTGCTGTGAGCATTATGCTAGTTGCCTCTTCTTTTTCCTTGGGGACTAGGAAGGAATTTTTCCCTTACCACTGGATTGGCTGAGGTGGGGTGGATTTTTTTCATCTTTCCCACAATGGGTGTGGGACCCAGTGGGGTAGGGCAGGGGAGTAAAGTTATAAGGTTGCAACTTAAATTTGCGCATTTTGTTTTATTTTGCTTGGTGACTTACTTTGTTCTGTCTGTTACTACTTGGAACCACTTAAATCCTATTTTCTGTATTTAATAAAATCACTTTTTATTTAGTAATTTACTCAGAGTATGTATTAATACCTGGGGGAGCAAACAACTGTGCATATCTCTCTATCAGTGTTCTAGAGGGCGAACAATTTATGAGTTTGCCCTGCATAAGCTTTATGCAGGGTAAACGGATTTATTTGGGTTTAGACCCCATTGGGAGTTGGGCATCTGAGTGCTAAAGACAAGCACACTTCTGTGAGCTGTTTTCAGGTAAACTTGCAGCTTTGGGACAAGTGATTCAGACCCTGGGTCTGTGTTGGAGCAGACGGGAGTGTCTGGCTCAGCAAGACAGGGTGCTGGAGTCCTTAGCTGGCAGGGAAAACAGGAGCAGGAGTAGTCTTGGTACATTGGGTGGCAGCTCCCAAGGGGGTTTCTGTGATCCAGCCCATCACAGTGGCATATAAAATATGCAAAACTTGTGGCAGATGTCCAGTGCAGGTACTCCATTATGGAAGGGATGTGATTATTGGATCAAATGGATTGGAAAAGGATTTGAAGGGAAAGCATCCCTTACGGGAGCTGAGGAAGGAGGGTTTGGGGCTCCTACATGTGATAGAGTGGGAAGCCAAACTGCTTCGTTTTATAGCCCCCTTAGTCTTCTTAGGAGGGTAGGGTGACAGTTCTTGGCAATTGGATGGCAGGGGCCATGTTGGGGGTTATGAGGAAATGATAACCTTCACTATGCAATTTATTGCTAGGTACTCCCAAATATTTTAAGTGAATGATGTTGCAGCCTAATTAAACCACATCCATTGCCTCCTTGTTGCCTTATGGCTTGACTGGACTGGACTGCAGTTAGATATTTCCAGCTGTCAGCTGGGATGGATTAGCAAGGACTAATGCTTAAATAATACATCTTAATAGCTGAATAAACAGTATCCAGTGTTACTTTACTGATGTATATTCTACATCAGTGATTTAGATAATGTCATAGAGAGTACACTTATAAAGTTTGCGGATGCTACAAAGCGGGGAGGGGATGCAAGTTCTTTGGAAGATAGGATTAAAATTCAAAATGATCTGGACAAACTGGAGAAATGGTCTGAAGTACATAGGATGAAATTCAATAAGGACAAATGCAAAGTACTCCACTTAGGAAGGAACAATCAATTGCAAACATACAAAATGGGAAAGACTGTCTAGGAAGGAGTACTGCAGAAAGGGATCTGGGGGTCATAGTGTATCACAAGCTAAATATGAGTCAACAGTGTAACACAATTGCAAAACAAGCAAACATTCTCGTATGTATTAGCAGGAGTGTTGTAAGCAGGACAAGAGAAGTTCACCTCTACCCCAATATAACACGACCCGATATAACATATATCCACTAATTTGGATATAATGTGGTAAAGCAGTGCTTCGGGGGTGCGGGGCTGCGTGCTCCGACGGATCAAAACAAGTTCAATATAACGCGGTTTCACCTATAACGCGGTAAGATTTTTTTTTTTTGGCTCCCAAGGACAGCGTTATATCAGGGTAGAGGTAATTCTTTCACTCGTACTGTGTGTTGATTAGGCCGCAACTGGAGTATTGGGTCCAGTTCTGGGTGCCACATTTCAGGAAAGATGTGGACAAATTGGACAAAGTCAAGAGAAGAGCAACAAAAATGATTAAAGGTCTAGAAAACATTACCTATAAGGGAAGATTAAAAAAAACTGTGTGTGTTTAGTCTGGAAAAGAAGACAGAGGGGACATACCTTTTCAAGTACATAAAAGGTTGTTACCAGGAGGAGGGAGAAAAATTGTTCTCTTTAACCTCTGAGAATAGGACAAGCAGTAATGGGCTTAAATTGCAGCAAGAGCGATTTAGGTTGGACATCTGGAAAAACTTTGTCAGGATGGCTAAGCACTGGAATAAATTGCCTCGGGAGGTTGTGGAATCTCCATTATTGGAGATTTTTAAGAGCAGGTTAGGCGAACACCTGTCAGGGATGATCTAGATAATACATAGTCCTGCCATGCGTGCAGGGAACTGGACTAATTGACCTCTCAAGGTCCCTTCCAGTCCTATGATTCTATGCCTGCCTCATTTATTGTAGAAGTGGAAAGGTGTGTGGTGAATGAGACAGGGCATTGCAGTAAGAAAAAAGACCGTCTCATAACTAAGGCAGTTGACTGATGCATTGGAGAGTTGGATGCTATCCCTGCTTCTACCACGGAGCTCCTGTGTGATGCTGGATAGATCTGTTAAACTTTTTGTGGCAGTGGGGGGGGGCACTAATTGTGGTGTTCATTTTCTGATACCTGAGTTGAGACCTAGGGACTGATTTGCAGAACTGAAGACTATGGGAGCAGTACTTTGAACATATTAAGTGCTATGAGATGCTGAATGCTCTGAAAAATCAAGGCCTTGGTGTTTAGAATTGGGCATCCAAAATTTGGTGGATACTTTTCATCTTAGTCTTTTTGTGCCTCAGTTCTCCATCTGTAAAATAGGGATCATAATGCCTCTTCACCTTATAGGGGAATTGTGAAAATAAATTGTTTGTGAAGCTCTGATACGCTAGAAAACTCCATGAGGAAATTATTAATTCTGCCTTAAGAACAGGGCTTGAAGAGTGTGCAATAAATACAGACTTGGGCTACACATTGAACAATGAGAAGACAAAATAGTGAATCCTGTGCAATGAGGCTTGGGTCCTGTGGAATAAATAGTATGTTATGTTCTTAATGACCAGCATAGTTCATGCATACATGTGGATAGAATTAAGGTTGCATTGACAACTGTAAATCTCGAATTTTCTACCTTTGAAGTACTTGACTTTGCAACCTAAATAACTTTCTTTTACCAGTTGTTTTTATATGCAGTTTGCTAGGTTTTTAAAAAGGGAAAACAGTTTCTCTTGTGTGCAGCTGTAATTTTCCAATCATGCATTATCAGCAGGGTTTGAACCCTGAATCTTTGGCTCTGCAACACACACTGCTACCACTTGAGTGACAGGCCTTAATTACATTGGCTAGCAGTAGCAGAAGTGTGTTTTTGTGGGGGTGAGGTGTGCTACCAACACAATGTGTGCTGGGTAAAGTAGGTGGTCGGGGGAGCCCTGCCTGGATCTGTTTTCCCATCTCCTTTCCAGGAACTGTGGGGCTCCTGTCCCATGTGTAGCCCCCAGAGGAGGAGGAGATGAGAAACTGGTACCATGTGCCAGGTCTAGAAAAGGAGTTTGGTCAGATGGGGTAGCCTGGGTTGGCGTGCTCGCCTCCTCCCCCACTCTACTACAGGTGCTCTGGCAGCTCCTGGGTGTTCCTAGTACAGTGTATGGTGATGGTGCTTAGGTGGTAGCACAGGCCTAGCTCTTCAGAATGTTCAGTTGTCATATTGGCAGGCTGCCAGAATTTTCCTGCACAACAAGTGAGAGAGAGGCAATATTTAATAGTAACATTCAACTAAACCTGAATGGAATTTCCTGGGACAAGAAAAGTCACTTCTCTAGCCCGAGGCTTTTTCCTTACTGAATTTCAACGGCTGGCTGCTTACAATGGAGGTATTAAGATGTTTCAAGAAAAGGTCCCAAGAATATTTTATAATGGAAAATGTTAGGCAGTTTAAATAGAGAAGCCACTATCAGCTCTTCCTATAAATTTTACATGTGTCATGAAGACTTTCATGCTTGAGTTTGAAATAATACCTCTCCTCTAAATGAAGTAGCCACTGGAGACTGGATGGTTCAGGAGACTGATAATGGGATATAGAACCTTTAATCTGTAGGGTTGCTAAGTCCAGTCTAGTGCAGGGTAGGAGTGACCAAAAGTAGTTATGTCTGACCGCTGTTTAGTGATGTAAAATGAGTGATTGCAGCCCTGCTCTTAGTGGAAAGGTGTTAATTGCTCAAAAACCTCAATTTTAGCACTCTCAGCAGAGAGGCCAGAAGTTTTATGGGCATGGAGACTCAACTGTTCTTAAAATTGATGACCAGCATAGTAAAAATTGCCCAACTTGCTTAAATGATAATCTTGAATTATGGTTAGCTCTGTGACACCTACCTTTTCCCATGCGCACGTGCACACACTAGGATGAGTGGTAGGGTGGAGGCCTTGGCACATGTTTCTTCTGGAAGTATGCTAGATTTGGAATTTGGTAAACTTCCAAGTGCCATTTTAAGATCTATGTTGTGTTCTTTCAGACTTTTAACGTTCTCTTACTTAACTTTAAAAGGGAGTGTCTCTTCTTGAATCTGTTTATTTTGAAGGGCTTGTTTTTGCTTAATGTGGTTCTAATTGTTGGTGAATACCAGGAGCACGTGTAATACATCGCTAATTTCTAAATGCATATTAGTTTGAAAACAAGGATGTACTGAAATGACATTGATTATCTTTCTGACTTTTTCATGCATGCTTATCATGAATATGGTATCTGTTTCCTTGTGAATGTATTGATAGATGGGAGACTGCCTCACATTTTCAGTGGATGGTATCAATTTTTAAAATTGTCAAACATTTCCATATAAAAGCAAATAATGATAGTGGTAGTATGAATTACTGAATTAAATCTGAATTATTCTGCGTGCTCCTGATTGTGCAATAACAGGACATTAAGCCAGCGTTTAAAGGCTTTTTTAAAAAATTTTTAAAAAATCAAGAAAAGACAGATTCTGTGTAAATTTTTCATATGCCTTTTGAAATGCTTCAGATGCTTAAGTATTTAAGTTTTATGTGAATTGGTAGAAATGTTAGTTCCCGTTATTTATTGAAAGATGATTGCTCTAATTTTCTGGATGTCACAAATTGATTTTTTTTTTCCTTTTTGAAGTAAAGCTGCTTCATTTCTGTAGCTTAGGTTGTTCTAAATAGATGGCAAAGAATAGCATGGTTTAAGAAGATAAATGTCAGGAACGTTTTCTAAAGTAGACATTCAGACTTTTGGATTAATGGGAAAGAAGGTCAATAATTGCATGGATTTCAATAAGCTTGAAAAGAAATGGCATTCCTGTGGTGCTACAATGACTATTAAAACGCTGTGAAATCATTTCAAGATCCTGTTCTCAGCTTCAGTGTCTGATCCATTGTGCAAGAATGACTCAGTAGGGCTGCCAACCTTGTACATATTACAGGAGATAATTGATAAGTCAACTGGTTTTTTTAAGAATATTTTTAATAGACTATGGATGAATTTCTTAAAGATGGACTTAGTTTTGCTGATTTTTGTTTTATTAAACAGGGCCCTCCAGACTTTCAGCAGCACCCTCCTGGACCTGTTCCTACCAACTTCACCCAAGCCCCAAGAATCCCTCTACAGGACCAATGGAGAGGCCCACCTCCACCACCTATGCCTCCTCCTCCTCCGCCTCCTCCTCCTCCCCAGGAAAGAGACCCTTTCTTCATGGGAGGTATATAATTTTTATTTTAGATTATTATACAGGGTGACCTTTTTCATTACAAATATACTATTTGAATATTCTTCCTTTTCACACAGTATCCCCTTCTCATATGTGTGGATAGATTAATTCATAGATCTGAAGATCAGAAGGGACCATTATGATTTAGTGTGATCCTGTATTTTGTCATCTCTCAAAAAGCAACCAAATAACATTTTCAGTTTGTTACAGTTCAGATATTAAATATCAACACCATTCCTCCATTCATCTGTGGTCGTTCCCCCATTAACAGTTGTATCTATCTGGAATATTTGGTGCCCTACAAATTTATCTTTCTATGAATTCTGTGCAATCTTTCAGTTAATGTTAAAGTTACAACACAACAAACATGGTGTCAAGTAAAATACAAACATGGAATAAAGTGGCTTGACTAGGTCTTTGCGTGGATTGAAAGGGTGTTAGTTTTGTTCAGATTGTCAGTGCTTGCATTTCTCTAGTCCTAATTGCTGCTTGGAGTTGTTAGGTGCTTTTGCAGTAGAAATAATAAAAATAACTATTAATGCCAGCTAGTTGTCAAATTGTCCTCTTTCTCCCAAGGGTCTGCATCTTCCATTCTAAGGTGGTTCTTAGCACAAGCAAGAGGAGTATCTCTCATATAACCTTGCGGAGCTGCTCTTCCAACTAAAATATTTTGTAGTTATTCCTCAATCAAATTATCAAGTTACTCTCCTGAAGCTGAAAATATGGCAAGACTGTATTTAAAACACATTTGTATTCATGAGGAGGTTGTCACTTAATTAAATGTTTTGATTTTAACAGATCCAAGATTCCCAAGTCATCATATGTTTGAGCAACGGAGTCCCCCACCTCCACCCCCTCCCCCACTCCTTAACAGTACCCATCCTGTCCCTAACCAGAATCCTCTGCCTTTCAATCAACCTGGACCAGGATATAATCAGCAAGGGCAGCAACCAGTATTTCCCAGAGACAGACCAGTAAGACCAAACATCCAGCCTCAGAATCCTGCCGGAATTCTTCACTTCAGCCAACCAGGTTCAGCAAATCCACGGCCTTTCATGCAACCCAGACAACAATTCTTACAAAACCCAGGACAGCCATTTCTAGCAACACATACACAGCCCAATATGCAGGTATTAATCAATAGTAAAACGGGCTTATAAGCACTATTTAGAACTTTTGCATTTAGAAAGCTATATTGCGATCATTACGTTCAGCTCATAGCAGCGATCTAACCAAAATGCCTAAGTCTTGTTTGATATTACAAATATGAAGTAGATTTAAGTATAGTGCCTATTATAGTGTTAGAGAAACTGATTTTCATCACCATATCAACAACTCAGTTATGAAACTTACACCAATGTATATTTCAAAAGTGAAATTATTAAAATTGCTGTTTTCTGCTCAACTGCTTACAGCTAATGCGATTAGAAAAGTTCTTAACAATATTTTGTTCACCCACGGTTCCTTACATTAATTTACTCCAGGAGAAATATGAAAATATTGTATTGTTCAAAATGTGTGTTTACAGAGAGAAGTGTGTGTATACAAAATAGACATTGCTGGGTTATTTCACCTCTTGTCACAGGTCTTGGGTGCCCTCTGCTGATAAAAATGAGCTGTGTGTTTTAGGGGGCTAGCAGTGAGAGAGAAATCAGTATGGCTTCTTAAAAATTAGTTTTTCTTTTAAACTGTTTGTTAAGTAGACAAATGGTTTGTATGACCATGAAAAATATTATGCAAAGGCCCTTGAATTTCGGGAGGGAGGGGCGGAGGGGGGTTGTTATAGATTCATGATGCATACACTGTGGATTTCTTCTTAAGAGTAAATATTATATTGTATAAAAAGCAACAAAGAGTCCTGTGGCATCTTATAGACTACCAGATATATTGGAGCACAAGCTTTCATGGGTCTGACGAAGTGGGTATTCACCCATGAAAGCTTATGCTCCAGTACATCTGTTCCAAGTCTATAACATGCCACAGGACTCTTTGTTGCTTTTTACAGATCCAGACTAACACGGATACTCCTCTGATATTATATTCTAATAATTCTTAGAAGCAAGTAGGACAATTAGACTTATTTATTGTAGTCTCATTAATATCATTATTTGAGATTTTTTCACGTTAAGAAGTTGAGCTAAAATCTAAGTACAAATGTTCAGTGACCAAGTGATATCATTACCCTTTACAGCAATCAACAGTCCTCGTTTACCGCAAATACTGTTGCCCCAGGAAAGCCTATATTTCTAGAGCTCCTTACTTACCAGCCAAAATATTGTTGCCATACAAGAACAAATCTGATTGCTTAAGGAGCTTATTTTCCTTAGGATTGAAAAAAATGTGTAGAATGTCTTTTTTTTTCTTTTTAAAATGTAAAGGGTCCCTTGCACCCTCCTCTACCGCCTCAGCCTCACCATCAGCAACAACAACACCAACACCACCAGCAGCAGCACCAACAGCAGCAGCAGCACCAGCAGCATCATCAGCATCAGCATCAACATCAGCATCACCATCATCTTGCTGGTCCACCACAGCCTTTGATTCCCATTACCCAACCACAATTCAGACCTCATTTGCAGACTTCACAGCAACAGGCAAATAACAATAGAATGCAATGTCAACAGCGGCAGGGTCCAATGAATCCAAGACATGTAAGTACCAGTAAATACTGGCATACATCAGTGTTCCCTCATTGTGTGTGTGTGTGTGTGTGTGTGTGTGTGAAGATTGTGTATCTGAGCTCAAGTTTAAAACCTTTGAGCATAGGCTCTCCCAAGGACAGAACAAGGAGCAATGGTCTCAAGTTGCAGTGGGGGAGGTCCAAGTTGGATATTAGGAAACACTATTTCACTAGGAGGGTGGTGAAGCACTGGAATGCGTTACCTAGGGAGGTGGTGGAGTCTCCTTCCTTGGAGGTTTTTAAGGCCCGGCTTGACAAAGACCTGGCTGGGATGATTTAGTTGGGAATTGGTCCTGCTTTGAGCAGGGGGTTGGACTAGATGACCTCTTGAGGTCCCTTCCAACCCTGATATTCTATGATTCTATGATTCACTCCTATTCCTTCTCCTCTTACTCTGTCCCCTTCATTCACTCATCCTCTCCACTTTCCTTCCTCATTTATTCAATATCCTATGTTTATAACCACATCCCCTCCACCTCTGTCTCCCCCTTGACTTATTGTCTTTCCCTCTTCCCTATTCGCCTCCTCTTCTCACTCACTGTGTGAAAGAAAGAGACAGAGACAGTGCCCTCTCATGCTAAGAAGCTAGAGATCATGGATGTTTGGGAGGGTGGAGTAGGGGGAGGGTTGTAGGGTCAAATGTAAAGCTGTGATTGGGGTTGGGGAGCTTAGTGTTTCAGCAATGAGGAATCTGTGCTTGACGACCTCTCCATAGCACTGCTGACTAGGCGTTCTGGTGCACGATGAAGCAGTGCCATGGGGGATCCCTTGTTACTCTGATTACTCCAATGCAGAGAAGTTTTGCCCCATTTCCTTCTGTCCCTCCTCCCTTCGCCCATTCACTTGGTTGGTGGGGGATCCAAGGCATAGTACCTTGGCTAATCTGGATATAGCTCAGAGCAGTTATACTGATCAAACAGTCATTCTTTGGGTTTATTTTCGAAATGGTGTATATGTGAGAGAAGTCTTAAGTTTTGCTGTTTAAAGAAACCTAAAGATATGTGGTAGAACTGAGAAAATTTCAGCAGGAGGACACTTTTAAACACTTAGTCCACAAAAGTTAGTGGGTATTTTACTAAAAAGCTATATTGAAAATGCAATTGTCCTCTGAAGAGTTAGTGCCAATTTTGGAGACTAAATGTTAGTCCTGCTTGAAGTGGAAATCTCAACATAACCTGAACTCTGAAATGGCTACCAAGGCCTCCATATTATATATGTATGTTGTCTTTTGCCTCTGTCAGAGTACACCAACACAGAACATGGTCAAGCGTCCGAATCAGCAGCTACAGTCAACTGCTTCAAGAAATAGCAACTTGCGTGAATTACCAATAGCACCTTCGCATGCTATTGAGATTAGTAACAACCGGCGAACCGCTGCACCTGCTGCGCAGGTGAAACCCATTACCAGCACAACACCTGCTACAAGATCGGTAGTAGGTGTTGGGAGCCCACATGGAAGGACTGAAATGAAAGCTAGAGCAGTCGTGCCAGTGGTCCAAACTAAAGTAGAAGTAAAATCTGAACCAGAGGTAAGGGAGATTTTCCATTAATGTTAAATGGCTGTTTGTAGTACATGCATTTCTATTTCTTAATGTAACCGGTTGCTATATAGGTACAGATAAGAAATACCTGCAAAACATACCTGTATGGTGCTGCTAAGTAGGAAGTCATGGCCAAAAGTTGAAGCATTGGCTAATCTATTCACCTTTCTTAAAAGAATAAGTTTATACTCCACAAATCAGACTAGCAAATGTATAAACTCACCTATATGCACCCATGTG
The DNA here is from genome assembly GCF_013100865.1 of Trachemys scripta elegans. Classification (NCBI taxonomy): domain Eukaryota; kingdom Metazoa; phylum Chordata; order Testudines; family Emydidae; genus Trachemys; species Trachemys scripta. The sequence continues at coordinate 18,192,206 of NC_048299.1, forward strand.
CTACACTTCATTACCACTAGGTGTCCCACTTGCAGGTTGCACTCTCCTCGTAGTGTTGTCAGAAGGGGAGAAGGGGATTAGCTGCAAGCTCCTCCCAGGAGAGGGGTCCAGGTCTTGAAGGTTGGAAGGGCTGGGTGACTCAGTTTTGGGAGGTAAGGGAACTACTCCTACAAAAGTTGGGGACAGGTAGCCTACTTGATTTGGGGCATCCTGCTTTGGTATATGATGTGGTTAAAGTAGGAACAGCTACTGAATGAGGAAAGGAAGAGAAGAAGGGGGAGGACAACGAGCAGGAATGAATCAGACTTAAAGTTGCTTCAGAGATGGTATGGGCAGGACATTGCTGACCTGAAATCTGGTGTGGAGGTGAAAGTATCTGAGAGAACCACAGCGAGTGACATGGCGCTAAGTGAGGCTGGAGTAGGGCTAGCAGCAGCAGTGCTTCTCTTCCCTTGCCTCAGGTCCTGCAGCTTCCCATATCAGACTAAGAGGCTTCTGGGTCCAACCAGCTCCCTGCTGCTCAGTTTAGGTTTTCTCATAAGAACTGCCATACTAGGTCAGACCAGTAGTCCTCTAGTCCAGTGGCCAGTACCAGAGCTTCAGTGAAGTTTTGGATAGCTCCATTCCTGTCTTCCCCTCCTGGCTTCTGGCATTTAGAGGTTTAGGGTCACCCAGAGTATGGGGTTATCCCTGGCCATCTTAGGTAATAGTCATTGATGGACTTGTCCTCCTTGAACTTGTCTAGTTCTTTTTTTAACCCAGTTACATTTTTGGCTATTACAATATCCCATAGCAATGAGTTCCACATATTAATACCACCAGATACTACTTTCTCAGCAATACCTATCCCTATCTAATACTTCCTCTTCCAAACTGGTTCCCTACTGCTCATCACTTCCTCCCCAGTCTTGTGAATAAGACAGCCACCAGATCCCTCCATTCCTCTTCTTTTCCATTTTCTGCTCTCTCAAATGAGACCCAAATGACTTCCAAACATGGCTTCCCAGCCCAGCCAATCTCCTCCAAGTCCTGGAGTCCTCATGATAAGCTGCAGTTGAGCCATCCCCTCAGGCACCTCTTCTGCTGATGGAGCGGATACTCGTCCTACATCTCATCTGGAGGAAATATAAAATATTTTGTTTTTATTATTTTCCATTTTGAAAAAAGTTGCTATTTAATTTGCCAGGACCCCCCAAGAGTGTGAGGTATGTCTGTACTCTGAACCTCACTCAGGTCTTGATCCTGAATGCTGCTCTGTGTGGATCCTTACCCCTGTATGGAACTCCATTGAAGCCGGGGGGGCTCCCCATGGTCACAGGGAGTCTCTTGTGTGGAGCAGTTTGCAGGATTGGGCCCTTAATGTTGACCGCTATGAGACACTGTATCTACATGATGGTTAAATGACTGTTACAATTTTCAAATGTCAAGTCATTCCAAGCAGAACCACAAATCCTTCATGTTAAGTTAGCTATGAACCCCTCTGTCTCAAACACCAGGTTTCTTTTAAGAACTTCTTCTTTTAAGTTGCTGGTGATTAGCTCCTCTTCTTTTTCTTGAATTAGTTATGACCATCTCTCATTTCCACAAATGAAACATGAAGGAAACATGCAGTTATCAGTATTTAACTTCCTGTGCACTTATTCATCATCAGGAATAAAAACCCCTTGGTTCAGCTTTTCAAGAGGTCACTTATTTAACTTTGCTCTTTAGTTTCAGCAGATACTAAAGGTTTTTTCCCTTTCATATCAGTTCCTCATAGAAGAATCTAAAAGTAACAGAAAATAACACAGATCTTGGGAAAATTCTGCATCTTTCAGGCCAGTAAGAAAGGTGATAAAGATTATAAGCTTGTTACATATAGTTACAGGCTTCCTCTCTCCAGTTAAATATGAATTAACTCCAAAATGTATACATTAGTCATTAAGTCTTTTGTTACTGTCTTTGACTGGGTGTTCCCTACAAGACAAGACAGAGCAGCCTTCTTGTCCCCTCAGATTTAATTTAAATTTAAATAAATCCCTGTAAACTTTTGTATGTTCTAAGATTAACTGGCCTTACCTATCTGAAACTTTAGTCTCACAGAACTTTTGTATCCCTTATCTTTTTGTGGGTGCTTCAAAACTTTATTTGGAAGCAATTTCTGAAACTTTCTGTTCATGTAACTTGCAGAAAGCTTTTTTTGGTCCTGGAACAGAGGAAGTGTCTCCTTGTAATTCCCAGTAGAACCCATCACAGTAAGTGCGGGAAGATGCTCAACAATTAACTGAGACGCTAATGGAAAATGGGGCTTAGAAAGCAGCAACAATTCACATACTATACCATATTAACAAATGTGTCCTTTCAACCTCACCACAGTTTTGTACATCCTGTGCATTAAATCAGTACGTAACTTCTATTTACCTGTAGTGGGATACTTCTGCGCTCTTTTTTTTTTTAAGTTGTGTTCCGATAATTCTCTTTAGGGCAGACCTGTACAGAACTCTCTCTGGTGCAATCATTTTTCCATATTTTTCTTTCCTTCTTTTCTTTCAATAATTTCACTCTGTCCGCTTCTTTACCTTTATGGTGTTAATGAAGAGTGAGGAAATGTCCTCTTCTCTTGTCATATTGTTGCATTGCTCATAAGCGGCAAAGCCACAGATTAGTTACGCAGGTCATTTTTCAAGTGTGTAAGAACCGAAAAACTAAATTATTAGGACTATTTCTTGTATCCCTCTTTCTCTAAAGCCAGCGGCCTTATATACTAGGGATCTTACTAGGGCTCAGAAGGAGCCCTACAAACATCCAAATATGACCTCATATAGATTTTGGCAGTATTTTAAAAGTTTGCAGCCCTGCAGGACTAGAAGCAAGTGCTGGGTCCCACTGAGAAATTGGGAATCTACTCTTCCCATAGCATAAAGCTCCTCTTTGTAGCCCTGCTACAGGGCTGCAAAATAGAATTTTTAAAAAATAGATTGATATGTCTATGTATAGAAAAACTATTACTGTGTTATGCTTATAAGAAGCACACGGGATCTTTTTCAGGAGAAAAGGCAATCCGCCGCGTTTATTGAAGATACAGCAATTAGCATATGCATTCTTTCTCTCCCACTTTCTCCCCCCCGCCCCCCACGCCAGTTGATGTTAGAGTCCAGATCAATCCAGTGGCCAGCTAGGCTGATCACGGGTAGGGAGGAGCCGGGTTCCGTCAGTCACGACACGATGCTCCAGGGAAGTTTTGGCAGGACAAACCCAAAGTTTCATGGCAAGGCACCCTGTTTATATAGTGATTTTCCTTCATTGGGACCAAAGAGTTTTGCACCGTCATGCTGTAATTAATTGTTGTTTGACGAGTACTTGTTTCCTATTCATCCTGAGCCACAGGTGTGATTTTTGGGAGTGAAATTGGGGAGAAGTAAACTGGTGTAATTTTTCTAAAGGGCTCAGAGTTGGTCTAATTCTGCTCGTGTTGAAATCAATTAAATAGGAACAAAATTAGACCAATATTGAGCACTTTTGAAAATCCCATCCCACCCTTATTCTTGCAGGTGAATTAAAACAAAGAAAAATGTTTATTTTAAACTATTTAGGGCAATTGGAGTGTTAGAACTCAGACTTGGGGAGATGAACTAATAATCAGAGGGTAGGTGAAGCCATCAAAGCTGCATTTTAAATGTATCCTATTATTCTAAAAAGTATAATTGGGATATTACTGCCAACTGTATATATAAGCAACTTGCAAAATTCCATTCTTCTGGGCCAAGTAATTACTTCTAAAGGAACTCTAAACTCTATTAAAATCAGTCATCGCTATAAAGGGCAGAGAAATGAATTTTGTGGATGGGCTGGAAAATTTTCACAGCAGTTTTGCAAGGCTGGCAATATATGAAATAAAGGAGCCTTATTAATTTGTGAAGTGCACAAAGAAAAGTTTTCTTTGCCTCTGTTAAAGCATTAACTTCTCTCGATAAATCTTTTCCCTCAAAGTGGGAAAACGGGCTGATAACTTCCTGTTCTATGTGGTCATTTTTGGTCTCTTTTCAATTTTGTATAGGCTTTGGTTTCCAGATTTAGGAGTGTTTTCCTCCTATTTTGTTTGAAGGTTGTTTGATTAGAGGACTTTTTTCATCGTTTCTTTTTCCTAGTTCATCCTGTTAATTTCTTGTTAGAGAGAGAGGGCTGAAGGAGGACAATGCACTTCTTCAAAAGCAACATATCTCGTTATTTTTCATTCTCTGTTTTTTGGTATAAGTAAGATGTTTTAAGACCTGCGTCCTGTGGGATGCACCCACCTCTTCAGAGGCTAAGAGCCTATCATCAAGGCTTTCATAAGAAATCTGAAGTTCATTTCAGATCTTTGGGTTATAGCTCATCAAGCGTCAGACCGTCAGCATTTTGATTTGGGGTAAACTTGAATTTAAAACATAGGCATGAAAGTCAAGTCATCTGTGTCCTGTTCCCATCTCTGACGCATACTTGCCTTTTTTCTTTGGACAAATTACTTAACCTCTCTGTGACTGATACTCTATCGGTATAAAGGGAATAATAGTACTTTGAGTGATTGTACACATGATTCCACTCATGGTGTTCATTTACGTGAAATTGGATTTTTCTGGCTATCAGAGTCCATTGGGGCTGCTCCTATACCCTCCTCAACCCACCCAAGGTCATAAAAGGCAGAGCAGACCCCACCATCACTCAGCTCCTTCTTATCGCAGGTGCGCAGTGTCTGCCTGCTTCTCTGCGACGCTGTTACAGTTAGTGTTAATGATGAATTAGTTAGTTGTTAGGTAGTTAATTACTTTCTAGTTGCCCATTGGTATTAAAAAGATCATTTTTACTAATTCTTCATAGACGGTAGGCTCTGAGTGTCCTCCTCAGTACTGTGTCTTGAGTTGGTATGGCAGAAATTGAATCTCTGGTTTGACATGCCCCTCTTGTGATGGGCAGTCTTAAGTGCCTTTATGTAGACAAGGAGCATATCCCTAACTGTTGATTCTTCTGCCGCTCTCTTTCCAAATGGACTCCAAAGGCAAGGGATGCCTACCTAAAGTTATCCTGGAGCGTTCCAGAAAGCCTATTCAGAGGAGGATGTAGCGAAGGCTCTCTCCTCTCTCCATTCCTGCTCAGCAAGTGCCACAACAAACTGTTGTTCCTTCCCAAGCTCCAGGGCTAAGATGTCTAAGAGACTGCAGTTGTCGACTTCAAGAAGGGATTGAAAGGAACCATGCTCCAGAGACAAAACATCGGTCTCCCTCTGTGGAACCCTTAGAACAGAGATGCAAGAATCAACATATTATATTGTCTCAAGGTCTGTATTCAAAGGGCTGCAAATGGCCTAACATGGGTGCCTCTGGAGCCTCATTACCAGGTATGAAAAAAGTGCCTGTGGTACTAGCTAAATCTGCTGCCTGCCTTCAGCATCAGTTCTTGTAATCTTGGTATGCAGCTCCCACATTACTAGCCTTTTTGGTGCCTATGGCCTGTTCATCACCAAGTGACAGATCTGTGAGCCAGTACCAGAGTTTTCCCTGTTGGAGCATACGATCTCAAAATGCTAACTAAGCCTTCAGTCACTGAAATCATGGTACCGCATAGAGCTGTTGAGACATTGGGTGTCATCTACTTTTCCTGCTCAGGGTGGGACCCTTCCATCTCACAGGATCCTAGAGCTTGAGAGCCAGCCTGAGCCCTAACTTCTACACTGCAGTTAAACAGCCCTTCAGCCCAAGCCCCGCGAACTCAAGTCAGCTGTCATGGACTAGCCACTGGTTTTTAATTGCAGTGTAGACATAACCTAGGAGACTTGATCTGTTCAGCAGAAAAGTCTGCTCCTCTACCAGTCTCCAGATGTACATAGTCATTTTTCTGGAAGCATCTAGTAATTGGCAATCTACACCGGGACACATTGTCTTAGTTTATGGAAAGACTCATGAAGAACCATGGAAGAATTAAGGTCCATTGTGCTAGAGGGAAATCTAATAGCTGGGATTTCCTTGCTGGCTGCTTTTGAATGCATCTGATCTATCTACATACAGCATGATCACATCAGCGGTGATGCAAAGAGCCTTCTTGCATCAGGAATACCCAGGTAGGCCCAGTGTAGACATCCCACCCCTCTTCAGCTACAGTGCACTTAACATCTTCCTCTTGACAGGAGCCTTCATGCCACAGTTGAAAGTCTGGCAGAACCTTTGGAGAAACTCTGCCCTCAGCCTCCTTCTGGCAACTACCTTTTTTTCAAGAAGCTGGGACTAGGAGCATCACAGCTGAGAGATTGTCAGCATTGGGTATTGCATACAATTCCAGTTCCTTCCTCCCATCTTCCCCATCCACACCTCTTATGAGATACTGTTGAAGAAAGCAGAAAAGGTACCCTTAGAATTCAGAGGCAGGGGGCTTTGTTCCCGTTATTTTCTCATTCCAAAGAAGGGGGCTTGAGCGGCTATTCTGAACCTTCGATATCTCAAGAACATACATTCTACTAAGAACATGATGCATTTCCTGTGAGCTGGAACATCTCACTAGCAGTACAGGATCCTGCCCATTGGACTTTCCACAGTACCATGTGTGTTCACCAAATACTTGACCGTTGTACCAGCTCTCTTAAGGAGGCAAGGGATACAGGTTTATGCATATCCTATTAATGTGTTGATCCGAGGAAGATCATTACATCAGGTCATCAACTCAGTTCAAGTAATCTTAAATCTTTTTGCTGCAGTAGGACGGACTCAATAGACAAATATCCACACTTACTCTCACACAAAGCATAGAGTTCATAGAAGCCATCTTAGATTCCAGGTCACTGAAAGCATGTCTCCCACAAGAAGGATTTCAAATTAGAATAGACTTCATCAACCAACTTCAAGCTACCCCAAAGATGTCACCGTGAGCATGCTTTAAACTTCTAGGATACAGGGCTTCATGCACCTGGGTGATGCAGTTCACCAAACTTTGCCTGTGCTCCATGCAAGGGTGGTTGAAATCAGTGTATCTAATCGGAAGACACTGCATGAACATGTTGGTCCCAGTCCCACAAGAAGTCCCCTCCTCATTAAACTGGTGGAAAGACCCACATCCCTATGCAATGGAGTACCCTTCTCTGTATCTTTGCCTACAACGATGCTTCTGCTAAGGGATGGGGGAGCTCGTCTAGATCACCTACAAATACAGAGCCTTTGATCCTCTCAAGATGCTCACCTGGACTTCAGCATCCTGGAACTCAGAGCCATCCATCTGGAATGAATAACATTCCTGCCTCTGCTCCAGCAATCCCCAATCCAGGTGCTGAGAGACAACACCACAGCTACGCAGTATGTCAGCCAATAAGGAGGAGCCAGGTCATCTCCACTCTTGTCAGGAGCCCGTTCCAATCTGTATTTGTCACCAGATCACACTGATGACCCTGCATTTTCCAGGAGTTCAGAACTTACTAACAGATCACTTCAGCAGACAGTTCTCAGACATCCATGAGAGGATGATCAAGAACCAAGTGTCTCAGAGCATCTTTTGCAAGTGAGGATACCCCTTAATGTACCGATTTTGCCACAGTCAAGAACAAGAAATTCCAAGTGTTCTGCACCAGAGGGTGCTCTAGACTAAACACGTTGTTAGTGCCTTTCTTATCCTGTTACTCTGTGACAGATGTAAGTCCTCCCATCAGTCACCATGATAGGAAGGGTCTAGCGTAGTCTGAAGCAGGATGCTGGACTGAAGATCAGGATAGCTCCGACATGGGCCAGGCAGGTCTGATATTCATATCTGGTGGATTTTTTGTTATACTTCCCTATTGTGTTGGCTGCTCTGCCCAACAGTCTCACAGAACAATGGTTGGCTCCTACGCCCAGACTTGTCATTGTTACGTTTGACAGCTGTGATGTTGGCTGGCTGACCCACTGAAAGAAGCAGTTCAGCTGAAGTTCAGAAAATTCTGCTCCAAAGCAAGAAGGTCTCAACTAGACTGACATATATCAAAGTGGAAGAGAGAGTTTTTATTCAAGTTCCTCCCACCCCCACCCCAGTTTGGAAGCCCCCACAGTCTTCAGACTTCAATATAGTATTAGCAAGGTTGATAGATTCCCCCTTTGAGCCTTTAGCAAGCAGTTCCCTATCCCATTATCAATGAAGGCTGCCTTTTCAGTAGCTATTACATCAGCTTGAAGGGTAGGGGAGATGTATGTCCCCTGATAGTTTTATAAGGATAGGCTTAGGGTTAGGTATCGTCCCAAGTTCCTGCCAAAAGTTGTTTGAGTTCCATATTAAACTAATTTATTTATCTCCCAGTTTTGGTTGGGCTGTTCTGCAGTCATTGGTTAAACAGAATTCCTAATACCCGCCTCCAAACAGACAACTACTTGTTAGTCATCAGGAGTGGAATCCATGTGGACAATCACTCAAAGAAAGAAAGAACAGTTACTTATCTTTTGGTAACAGTGTTTTTTTCAAAATGTGTTGTCCACATGGATTCCATGATTCCCTACTGCTCCAGAGTCTGTCTTCTCTGAATTGGAGAAGGAACCGGGGGGTATTTGCACCCATTCTGCCTCTTATGCCCTTGACCAGGGTGTAGGCTCAAAGACATCTAGGACACGGGTACGGCCCTAATGAACACTACTTGCTACAATAATTCAATCTCACATGCATACCCATATTTGAATCTGCATGGACAGTACATCTCAAAGAACCAGTATGGTAAGTAACCATTCTTTACTGGACACACAGATTGTTTGTGAAATACTTTAGTATCTTTTTATGGAAGACTTTACTAAAATGCAATGTATTATTATTTGATGAAAGCCTAATCTTATTTTATTTGACAAATATATCTGGTAAGTATAGCCTAAAATCAGAATGATCTGTTCATTGAAATAGTAAATTCATTATATAGCGTGTTTTATAGGCAGATTGCTTTAAAAACAATCTTAAATCCATTTAAAATGGAATCTAATTTCATCAGGTATATTTTGTAATAAAATATGTACATCCTGTTGAAGCAGCTATCTCAAAAGCAATCTGGATCTTTTTTTCATGAAGATGGACATCTACATTTCTTTAACTGTAAAAAGCAACAGAGGGTCCTGTGGCACCTTTAAGTCTAACAGAAGTATTGGGAGCATAAGCTTTCGTGGGTAAGAACCTCACTACTTCAGATGCAAGTAATGGAAATTTCCAGAGGCAGGTATAAATCAGTATGGAGATAACGAGGTTAGTTCACCCTCACCCTCCCTGATTGAACTAACCTCGTTATCTCCATACTGATTTATACCTGCCTCTGGAAATTTCCATTACTTGCATCTGAAGAAGTGAGGTTCTTAC